>NC_057794.1:325931493-325941153 GCF_018294505.1 Triticum aestivum
GGAGGCGGCAGAGGTCGGCGCCGGCGGAGATCCGCGTGGCGGCGGTCGGCGGGTGAGGCGGCGACCGGAGATCGAGGAGAGGGGCGGTACGGGCGGTGCGGGCGGCGCGGTGAGCCGGTGGAGGCGGTAGGCGGCGTGGGCCTCGGGGGCCCGGCTCAGGCCTCCCGGGCCGGCGGTGGGAGGCGGCGAAGCGGTCCTGCGAGGACACGTGGCGGTGGCTGACTGGTTGGCGGTGGCGGGCGGACGCGTCCGGCTCCGTCCGGACGTGTTCGGTGGCGGCGGAGACGAATTTTTTTAGGGTTAGGGAGAGAGGAGATCCGCGAATTTCGGGAGGGGTCTTTAAATAGAGGTAGAGGGAGCTAGGAGAGTCCAAATGAGGTGTGGTTTTCGGCCACGCGATCGTGATCGAATGCTCTAGATGATGGAGTAGGTTTTGGTGGGTTTTTGGCTAAATTGGAGGGGTGTTGGGCTGCAACACACACGAGGCCTTTTCGGTCCCTCGGTTAACCGTTGGAGTATCAAACGAAGTCCAAATGGTACGAAACTTGACAGGCGGTCTACCGGTAGTAAACCAAGGCCGCTTGGCAAGTCTCGGTCCAATCCGGAAATATTTAATCCCCACACACGTAAGAAAGGTAGAAACGACCACTGGAGGAGAACGAAGCGTCGGAATGCAAAACGGAGAACGGGGAAAATGCTCGAATGCATGAGGTGAACACGTATGCAAATGCAATGCACATGATGACATGATATGAGATGCATGACAACGACAACAACACACGGAGGCAAAGACCCGAACCCGAGAAAATAAAATAACTTAACGCCAGAAACGGCAAGAGTTGGAGTACAAATTGGGAAAGTCATATCCGGGGTGTTACAACACTCCACCACTACAAAAGGATCTCGTCCCGAGATCTAGGGCTGAAAGAATGCCGGGTACTCAGAACGGAGGTGATCCTCGCGTTCCCAGGTAGCTTCACGGTCGGAATGATGTGACCACTTGACTTTGAGGAATTTGATTGACTTGTTGCGAGTTTTGCGTTCAGTCTCTTCAAGAATAGCAACGGGGTGCTCATGATAGGAGAGATCTTCTTGGAGCTCAATGTCCTCGAAGTTGACGGTGCGGTCAGGAGTCTTGAAGCACTTTCGAAGCTGAGAGACATGGAACACGTCATGAACATTTGCAAAGTTTGAAGGAAGCTTGAGTTGATAGGCGAGATCGCCTCTCTTGCTGACAATCTTGAAAGGTCCCATGTATCTAGGGGCAAGCTTGCCTTTGATACCGAAGCGACGAGTACCTTTCATAGGAGAGACGCGGAGGTAAACATGATCTCCGATCTCGAAAGCCAAATCGCGGTGCTTATTATCATAGTAGCTCTTCTGACGGGATTGGGCTGTTTTGAGGTTATCTCGAATGACTTTCCACATTTCCTCTGCCTCTGTGATTAAGTCATTACCCAAAAGCTGATGTTCACCGGTTTTCGACCAGTTGAGAGGGGTACGGCACTTCCTGCCATACAGAATTTCAAATGGGGCCTTCCCCGAACTTGCTTGAAAACTGTTGTTGTAGGAGAATTCAGCATAAGGAAGACAATCCTCCCACTTCATGCCGAAGGAGATCACACAAGCCCTGAGCATATCTTCAAGAATCTGGTTGACACGCTCGACTTGACCACTAGTTTGAGGATGGAAAGTTGTGCTGAAGCGGATGTTGGTGCCCATGGCCTTCTGAAAAGAATCCCAAGACTTGGAGGTAAAGATGCTGCCACGGTCTGAAGAGATCACTTGTGGAATACCGTGCAGAGAGACAATTCGAGAGGTATAGAGTTCCGCCAATTGAGCTGAAGTGATCGACTCTTTGATAGGCAGAAAATGAGCCACTTTAGTGAGTTTGTCGATGACAACGAATATAGCATCATTGCCACGCTTGGACTTTGGAAACCCAGTCACGAAGTCCATCTCAATGTGGTCAAACTTCCATTCTGGAATGGCAAGAGGTTGGAGGATACCAGCTGGCCTTTGGTGTTCTGCCTTCACTCTTCTGCAGACATCACATTCATTCACGAATTGAGCAATCTCGCGCTTCATTCGAGTCCACCAATAAGCCTGCTTGAGGTCCTGATACATCTTCGTGCTCCCAGGGTGGATGGAGAGGAGAGAATTGTGAGCCTCGTTCATGATCACTTTACGAAGGTCACCTTTGGGTACAACAATACGATCCTCGAAGAAGAGAGTGTCCTTGTCGTCAAGGCGGTAGCACTTGTACTTGGGTTGACTCTTGGCAATCCCAATCTTCACCTTTTTCACCATAGCATCAAGAAGCTGAGCTTGGCGAATCTGGTCTTCCAAGGTAGGAGAGACTTGAAGGTTGGCGACGAAACCTTGAGGAACAACTTGCAGATTAAGTTTGCGGAAAGCTTCACAAAGCTCGGGTTGATAAGGCTTGAGAATAAGACTGTTGCAATAAGCCTTTCTGCTCAATGCGTCAGCAATCACATTGGCCTTGCCTGGAGTATACTCGATACTCGGATTATACTCTTGAATCATTTTGACCCATCAAGTTTGCCTGAGGTTGAGATTAGGGTGAGTGAAGATGTACTTGAGACTCTTGTGATCAGTGAAAATGTCCAGTTTTCTTCCCAATAAGAGATGTCTCCAAGTCAAAAGAGCATGCACAACTGCCGCCAACTCGAGATCATGAGTGGGGTAGTTCTTCTCGTTGGGCTTCAACTGGCGAGAGGTATAAGCAACAACTTTCTTCTCTTGCATCAACACTGCGCCAAGACCTTGGAGAGAGGCATCACAAAAGACCTCGTACGGCTTGGATTCATCAGGCGGAGTCAGAACTGGAGCAGTGGTCAATTTCTCTTTCAAAGTGTTGAAAGCAATGTCACACTCCGGAGACCAAACATACTTGACGTGCTTCTGGAGAAGATTTGAGAGAGGCTTTGCGATCTTAGAAAAGTTTTCAACGAATCGTCGGCAATAGCTTGCGAGACCGAGGAAGCTACGGAGTTACTTCATGTTCTGAGGAGGTTCCCAATTCATAATTGCAGACACCTTCTCAGGATTCACCGCAATGCCCTTGGCAGAGATAATATGACCAAGATAAAGAACCTCATCGAGCCAAAATTCGCACTTGGAGAACTTGGCATAGAACTGATGTTCCCTCAACTTATCGAGTACCAAACGCAAGTGCTTGGCATGATCTTCCTTGTTCTTCGAGAAAACCAGAATGTCGTCGAGATAGACCAAAACGAAGTCATTGGTGTAGGTGTTGAAGATGAAGGTCATCATGCGAGAGAAAGTCGGAGGAGCGTTGACGAGGCCAAAAGACATGATAGTGTATTCATATGAACCATAGCTTGTCCTGAAAGCCGTCTTGGGAATATCTTGCTCATGGATTCGAATCCGATGATAACCCATACGGAGATCAAGCTTGGAGAATACTTGGGCACCTTTGAGTTGTTCAAACAGCTCGTTGATGTTAGGAAGTGGGTATTTGTTCTTGATGGTCTTCTTGTTCCATGGACGGTACTCAACACAAAGTCGGTCCATTCCATCCTTCTTCTTCACAAAAAAAACACCACAACCCCACAGAGAAGAACTAGGCCAGATGAGACCCATTCTTTCTTGAATATCAAGTTGCTTCTTCAGCTCCTTTAACTCTTCAGGTCCGATCTTGTAAGGACGCTTGCACACAGGTTCCGTGCCGGGCTCAAGATCAATGACGAATTCAACTGGCCGGTGCGGAGGCATTCCAGGA
Organism: Triticum aestivum; assembly: GCF_018294505.1. Taxonomy (NCBI): domain Eukaryota; kingdom Viridiplantae; phylum Streptophyta; class Magnoliopsida; order Poales; family Poaceae; genus Triticum; species Triticum aestivum. Next base: position 325,935,260 of record NC_057794.1, read on the forward strand.
AGCTCTTCTCGAAAGACGTCTTGATATTCGCAAACGACTGGAATCTGCGAGATAGCATCGAGTTCACCCTTCTCATTGAGAGAAAACAGACGGATGGTATTATCCCGAGCGGTAAAGACAATTACATCCTCAGACAAATGAGTCAATTGAATCTGCCTGGCAGCACAATCAAGATGTGCCTTGTGCTTAGAAAGCCAATCCATTCCGAGAATAAGATCAATATCCGAGTTACCAAGAACAATTGGGGAAGAAAGGAACTTGTAGTCGCCCAAGGTGATAGTAACCTCCAGGACGCAGGTGTTAGCTGTCATCTGCTTGCCCAGTGACACAATTTGCACGGAACTTTGCAGATACTGATAATCACACTCATACTTTGATGGAAAAGGTTTGGAAATGAAGCAATGCGATGCACCCGTGTCAAAAAGAACTTTTACAAGAATATCATTAACAGGAAGGTTACCCATGATGACATCTGATGAATCCTCTGCCTGAGCTGCATTCACCATATTGACCTTGGCGTACTTGGGGTTATGCTTAACCACAGGTGTACTTGCCGATCTGACAGGAGGAGGAGGAAGACGCCTCTGGTTGAGACACTTGTTGGCATAGTGACCCTTCTGTTGGCACTTGTTGCACGTGACCTCTGAAAGCGGATGGTGGTACGGAGCACTCGATCTTGGAGCTTGAGACGAAGTCTTGTTCTGAAAGCCAGGGTTGGGTGGGTGGGAAGATCCACTGCCACCTTTGCTCTTCTGCTGATACGGCTGACGGAACGGAGGAGGAGGAAGCCAATACTTCTGCTGCTTGGCCACTTGAGTAGAGGAAGAAGGAGTAGCATCTCTGACTCGCTTCTTGGAAGCATCACACCTCAGTTGAGCAGCCTCTTGCTTCAATGCCATGTTGTAGAACTCATCGTACCTCAAGGGCTCGAAGAGAACAAGAGCGAGCTGGATTTCTTCTCTGAGACCACCCCTGAACTGGTATATCATGCTCTTCTCATCAGGCACGTCCTGCTTAGCAAAGCGGGCGAGCTTCTGAAACAACTTGTTGTAGTCATAGACAGACAAAGAGCCTTGCTTCAGGTTGCGGAATTCCTCACGCTTGCTTTCAACCACGCTCTAAGGAATATGATGAGCTCTGAAATCTTGACGGAATTCATCCCAAGTGATAACACGTCCACCTCTGGAATCCTTGTATTGCTGGAACCATTCTGCAGCTTGATCTTTGAGTTGGAAGGAAGCGAACTTGACAAAATCCTCAGGCCTGACGTTACTGCACTCGAAATGCTTGCACAGATCCACAAGCCAATCGTTAGCATCGATTGCCTCAACACAATTGCTGAAAGTCTTTGGCCCGTTAGCAAGGAACTGGTTGAGTGTAGCAAAGTGATTCTGATTGTTGCCTTGGTTCCCTTAGTTTCCTTGATTTCGCTTTTGAAGAATTTGCATGATCAACTGTGTGTTTGCATTGGTTGCGGCCATCACAGCTTGCCATGCCTCCGGAGGAGGTGGAGGTGGTGGAGGATCAGGATTCGAAGTCGTGCGCGTTGGAGGAGCCATCCTGAAGAGGTTGACATCCATTAGCACATTGATAGACAAATATTGAAGCTGAATCAAATGGAATGAAAAATTGCAACATATAGTCTTCACATCCGAACAAAACGAACAAATGCATTCCTCTTGAAATGGTCACATATCCATAAATTGAGAAGCCACTTAGAATTTAGGTAGAGAAATAAATCAACAAGGTACGGATCAAGAACGAATAATCGGTAAGATATCCCAATCTCAAACCAAATATCCGTGGAAGAAGAACTAGAGCTACTAGAATTCCCACCTATGAAATTCCCGAACCTTTCCGGTTATGCAATCAGGTGTTGGAGATACAGGCGAAGCATAATATCTCACCCAAATCTAGCAAATCCTACATCCAGCTGTATCCATCCTTCAACACATAACCGAGAAAAACTTCGGAAACCATCTACCTCAACCTTCGAAAAGCATCCGTTATACAAGTTATGGCGATAACTCCCGCCCCAGTACTGGGTGGCGTCGAGGTTATCTCACCAACGAACTGCATAAAAGAGATTTTCGATGCCGGCGTACTAGACTCAGGTATTCCAGAACTGCAATCATAAAATTATGACGACAACACCTCAGAGCTCAACTCCCCGGGACACTTCCACAAAACCCCTGACAGGAGGCACCAAGACAATGTTCTCATCAAAAAATCATCGGAACGATTCCAAGATACCCGCGTGATCCTAAAAAAATTTAGTGAAATTTGAGAAGAGAAGAGTCAAAACTCTACGTCAGGATGCCTTACCAGAGCGATGAGGAGACTGGGAAGTAAAAAGAATTCCTAAACTCTCTGATATATAATTCCTAAATGACTCAAAACATTTTTCTAGACACAACTCGGCCGCTAAAAACGATCAAGCAATGGGGCTCCTAAGGTCGGGGAAGGCTCTGATACCAACTTGTAACACCCTCGATGCGACTATAGCTCCCATGTGCCGAGGCACGACTTAGAGACATAATCGCATTGAAGGCATATGTCGCAAGTTAGGCAATCTTCACAACATCCCATGTAATATAAATAATAAAGGGGAGATAACATAGTTGGCTTACACTCGCCACGTCAATCAAGTACATAAATAACATTATAACATCCAAACACTCATGGCCCGACTACGGCGCCAAAATAAAAGATAACCCAACATGCGACACAGTCCCGATCACCCCCAATTGGGCACCACTACTAATCATCAGGAAAGGAAACATAGTATCGTTGAGAGTCCTCGTCGAACTCCCACTTGAGCTCAAGCGCGTCACCTGGAGCGGAATCGTCCGGCCCTGCATCTGGTTTAATAGTAATCTGTGAGCCGCAGGGACTCAGCAATCTCGCACCCTCGCGATCAAGACTATTTAAGCTTATAGGTAAGGCAAGGTAAATATATGTGGAGCTGCGGCAAGCGACTAGCATATATGGTGGCTATCCTGTTCGCAAAAGAGAGCGAGAAGAGAAGGCAAAGCACGAACGCATAACTAAAGAGGGCAAACCTGCGGCAAGCATTACTCCAACACCGTGTCCACTTCCCGGACTCCGCCGAGAAGAGGCCATCACGGTAACTCACACAGTTGATTCATTTTAAAATAAGTTAAGGTTCAAGTTATCTACAACCGGACATTAACAAATTCCCATCTGCCCATAACCGCGGGCACGGCTTTCGAAAGTTCAAATCCCTGCAGGGGAGTTCCAACTTAGCCCATGACAAGCTCTCACGGTCAACGAAGGAATAGACCTCCTCCCAAGACGTTCCGATCAGACTCGGTATCTCGGTTCTACAAGACACTTCGACAGGTTAAAACAAGACCAGCAACACCGCCCGAATGTGCCGACAAATCCCGATAGGAGTTGCACATATCTCGTTCTCAGGGCACACTCAGATGAGCGCGCCATACAACTAAAACCAAACCTCGAGTTTCCCCGAGGGGGCGCTGCACAGGACTCTAGTTTGGACCAACACTCAGAGGAGCACTGGCCCAGGGAGGCTAAAATAAGATGACCCTCGGGCTCCGGAAACCCAAGGGAAAAAGAGGCTAGGTGGCAAATGGTAAAACCAAAGTTGGGCATTGCTGGAAAAGCTTTAATCAAGGCAAACTATCAAGGGGTTCCCATTATAACCCAACCGCGTAAGGAACGCAAAATCCAGGAACATAACACAGATATGACGGAAACTAGGGCGGCAAGAGTGGAACAAAACACTAGGCGAGAGGCTGAGCCTTCCACCGTTTACCAAGTGTATAGATGCATTAAGATAACAAGATAATATAATGATATCCCAACAAGTAAATAAATGTTCCAACAAGGAACGGTCTCCAATCTTCACCTGCAACTAGCAACGCTATAAGAGGGGCTGAGCAAAGCGGTAACATAGCCAATCAACGGTTTGCTAGGACATGGTGGGTTAGAGGTTTGACATGGCAATTTGGGAGGCTTGAAAGCAAGTGGTAGGCATCGTAGCATTGGCATAGCAAAAGAGCGAGCATCTAGCAAAGCAAAGATAGTAGTGATTTCGAGGGTATGATCATCTTGCCTGCAAAGTGGTCAGAGTTGACTAGATCCTCAAAAGCAAACTCAACGGGCTCCTCGTTAGCGAACTCGTCTCCCGACTCTACCCAAATAAGACAAACAAGCAACAAGGACACAATTAACCACGTGCAAGGATCAAACAATATGATGCAAGGATGGTATGCTATGCGGGATGCGATGCGGGATGCATATGCAAGATTTGACAAGGGATGCATAAACATGGCCTCAACTTGGAAATCCAAGTGTGCCACTGGAAAGATGAGATGAAATCGCTTGAAAACAATATCAAGAACGCCGGAATCGAAGTTACGGTTTGAAAATGGCAAGCGATTCAAATATGACACCGGTCTGCGATCTACAGCAAGTAGCCATCTAAATGCAAAGAGATGAACAAGCTACAGCACCCAAACATGGCATAAAAATACATGGCAGGGATGCATTCAAGATGCTTAACAAAAGTCTGGCACTGAGCTACGGCCAAATCATCCATTAACAGGTTCAAACAAGCATGGCAAAAATGCATATGGTAAACAGATTTCAGACTTAGTGAAATTAACACTTGTCTGGAATTTCAGATCAGGTAGCACACTTCGGAGCAACAACACTACATACTACAGGACCTGTACATGGCAAAGTAAAGCATGGAATGGAGTTACTCAAAGAGATTAACAAAAGTCCCTTAGTGACCTTGAGCCAAAAGGGATCAGAAAATACAATTGCGAGCATGTGAACATGGCAAAAACATAATCAGTTCTCAGACTTAGTGAAAACTGGAGCATGCTGAAAACAGATTTCAAGTAGGCATGTTTACGAGCTCGATGCACTCACTACAGAGCAAGTCATGATAATCTAAGCTTACACCTATCAATAATACACAAAATGCAAGCTATACATGTCAAGAACAATAGCATAGCATGCACGGATCAACTACAACATCATCGGCAAAATCGCTTACAAGTAGACAATCTGCCCAGATTCATGAAGTAGCAAAAGTAGAGCTCGATTGACTCAAGCTAGGGTGCTCCATAATTGCAAAAAAGATATGGATGGATAGAGCACTACAAGATCAACAAAACATCCTTACTGATCATCCTCAAAAGAGGCACGGATCACTAGGAAACAACATGAACATATGGCCATATGAGATAAACAGCTCAAGGACTTAGTGGAAATGCTAAGTCCGTGAAATCAGCATTACCAAGTGCCTCACTTTGCAAGCTTGTGGTAGTCACCACACACATCACAAAAATACATGGGTTGCACCTCTGGAAAGATGGCAAAACCCTTAATAAAACATATGTAGAACTCATGGGCATATCATGCACACAATAATCATGAAAAAATGACAAATATCTAAATGGAGTAGCAGATCTGACAATTATCTCAAGTAGCACTCTTCTAACAGCATTTCGGGCATCAAGATGAACTCAAATGAAAATGATGCAATGGAATGAAGTGATGTACTCTCTCAGATGAACATTTTGATATGCTATATGCCCAAAACGGAGCTACGGATGCAAAGTTACGGCATGATGAACATGGGCACATGAACTAGGGTTTCAGGAGAAAAAGTCAACCGAGGAGAGATTCTCAAATCTGGATCTGGCATGGTTCCCGATGCACTCGCCGGAGTTACTGTTCACCGGAGTTGGAATCGCCGCCCGGAGCTCGGAGTAGGGGAGGCCAGAGCTCGCCGGAGGGCGAGGTGGCCGCGGTGAAGCTCGGCTCCGGGCAATGGGAGGCGAGGCCGAGGCGGCATCGGGTCGGCGAGGCGCGGCCGGGCGGCGGAGTGGGCCGGG
>NC_057794.1:325941590-325972128 GCF_018294505.1 Triticum aestivum
AAGCGGTCCCGCGGGGACACGTGGCGGCGGCTGACTGGTTGGCGGCGGCGGGCGGACGCGTCTGGCTCCGTCCGGACGTGTCCGGTGGCGGCGGAGACGAATTGTTTTAGGGTTAGGGAGAGAGGAGATCCGCGAATATCGGGAGGGGTCTTTAAATAGAGGTAGAGGGAGCTAGGAGAGTCCAAATGAGGTGTGGTTTTTGGCCACGCGATCGTGATCGAACGCTCTAGATGATGGAGCAGGTTTTGGTGGGTTTTTGGCCAAATTGGAGGGGTGTTGGGCTGCAACACACACGAGGCCTTTTCGGTCCCTCGGTTAACCGTTGGAGTATCAAACGAAGTCCAAATGGTACGAAACTTGACAGGTGGTCTACCGGTAGTAAACCTAGGCCGCTTGGCAAGTCTTGGTCCAATCTGGAAATGTTTAATCCCCAGACACGAAAGAAAGGTAGAAACGACCACCGGAGGAGAACGAAGCGCCGGAATGCAAAACGGACAACGGGGAAAATGCTCGAATGCATGAGGTGAACACATATGCAAATGCAATGCACATCATGACATGATATGAGATGCATGACAACGACAACAACACGCGGAGGCAAATAACCGAACCCGAGAAAATAAAATAACTTAACGCCGGAAACGGCAAGAGTTGGAGTACAAATTGGGAGAGTCATATCCGGGGTGTTACACACTCACATTGATATCTATTGATGGGCATCTCCATACCCCGTTGATACACCTAGTTGATGTGAGACTATCTTCCCCTCCTTTTTGTATTCTCCACAACCACCATTCTATTCCACCTATAGTGCTATATCCATGGCTCACGCTCATGTATTGCGTGAAGATTGAAAAAGTTTTGAAAAAGTTAAGAGTATGAAACAATTGCTTGGCTTGTCATCGGGGTTGTGCATGATTTAAATATTTTGTGTGGTGAAGATTGAGCATAGCCAGACTATATGATTTTGTAGGGATAACTTTCTTTGGCCATGTTATTTTGAGAAGACATAATTGTGTGCTTGAAGTATTATTATTTTTATGTCAATATAAACTTTTGTCTTTGAATCTTTCTAATCTGAATATTCATATCACAATTAAGAAGATTTGCATTGAAATTATGCCAAGTAGCATTCCACATCAAAAATTCTTTTTTTATCATTTACCTACTCGAGGACGAGCAGGAATTAAGCTTGGGGATGCCTCATACGTCTCCAACGTATCTATAATTTTTGATTGCTCCATGCTATATTATCTACTGTTTTGGACTATATTGGGATTTATTTTCCACTTTTATATTATTTTTGGGACTAACCTATTAACCGGAGGCCCAGCCCAGAATTGCTGTTTTTTGCCTATTTCAGTGTTTCGGAGAAACAGAATATCAAATGGAGTCCAAACGGAATAAAACCTTCGGGAACGTGATTTTCTCACCGAACATGATCCAGGAGACTTGGACCCTACTCCAAGGAGTCAAAGAGGAGGTCACGAGGGTCGGGGCGCCCCCCCCTAGGGCGCGCCCCCTGCCTCGTGGGCCCCTCGGTGCTCCACCGACGTACTCCTTCCTCCTATATATACCTACGTACCCCCAAACGATCAGAACGGGAGCCAAAAACCTATTTCCGCCGCCGCAACTTTCTGTATCCACGAGATCCCATCTTGGGGCCTGTTCCGGAGCTCCGCCGGAAGAGGGCTGTCATCATGGAGGGCTTCTACATCATCCTAGCCCCTCCGATAAAGTGTGAGTAGTTTACCTCAGACCTTCGGGTCCATAGTTAGTAGCTAGATGGCTTCTTCTCTCTTTTTGGATCTCAATACAAAGTTCTCCCCCTCTCTTTTTGTAATGCCCCAAGACCCGGAGCTTCAGATGCCTTCCAGGGTTCCGGGTTTCATCGTGTGATTTGTTTGGTTCATTGCATTCATCTTTGCATCATGTGCATTGCATCTTGTCACCATGCCATCATGTCATTAATCTTTGCAACTCATATTAATAAACCGTATGGATCTTCGGTCCATTTAAATCGAGGGAATTCACATGGTGTTTCTCTTTATAACATATCCTCCCAATATTTAGGGAGCTATATAAAAACCATTCCAATAATTTGGAATCACCATAACACACTTACAGCTAAGTTCCATGCCTTTTTCCTTCTCAACTCTTGGTCTCTAACTTTGCCATATATCCTTTCTTTTTCCGGAGCTCCACCTAAATTCTCAACATTTTTGGACACTCCTAAACCCTTGTCCTAGACCAAACCCATTTGAATTAAATTCAAGTGAGTTTGAATTCTTATCGTTCGATCTGGCTTTTACTAATTTTCTCGGACCGAGCATATTTTTGTGAGTCCAAGAAAATTAACCACATGCCCAAATTATTCCTCTGACCTTCTCTTTGCTCTTTTCCTTTCTCTTATTTCTCTGTTTTTGTAAAAAGAAGGAAATAGGAGGGGGGAGAGATCCCAGACATGCCATTTCGGCCTCCTGCGACCCATTTGGTCCAAGGTTTCCCGCAGCTCCAGCAGGCCTCTGGCCATTTTCCTCTCACTAGGCCAGCCTCCCAAGGCCCAGCAAAACCTATGGCCAACCCTAGGGATCCCTCCGGTCTCTCCCTTGTCTTCTCCTCGCGCCCCATCTCCCTCGACCCCCTCTGCCTCCTTCCTCCTCCACCGCACCAAGCACCCCTTCTCCTTCCCGAGGCTGCCGCCGGCCACTCCTCCCTCGACCCTGCCAGAATCGCGCTCTGCTGCAGCTGCTCTCTCCACGCATCGTCGAACCTCCCCAACCACCAGCGTCGTTCTCTCCTTTGCCCCGTCACCCAGAGAAGGAGTGAGAGGAGCGAGACCCTGTCGCTGAGCCACTGCCTAGCGCCGTCCCTCCCTCTCACGGCCTTGATGTGGTCCCGCGCGCCGCCCGGCGACCCTGCTGCTCGCCGGTGAGCCGTGCACCTCCGCCTCCTCCGCCGTTTTGCCTCACCGCCATGGACGCCGTGGAGCTTCCTCACTTCAGAGCCCCCAAGTGCTAAGTTCCTTGGAGTTCCACCAGGCTGCTGCTTCCCTGCCTCGCTAACCTCCTGCGCCGCCGTTTTCAGCCTCGCGCTTGCTTCCTTCACCTCCTCGTCGTGGCTCTGCCTCCTCTAGCAGCCCCTGCTGCGTGTCTACTCCTTGGCCTGGAACAGCCCAAGCCGCCGGGCGTTCCGGCCCGTGCACATTATCGTTGACCTGAGGAGACCACCGCCAAGTCCAAGGCCTATCCCCGAAGATTTTGGACACGCCAAGTTCCTCTTCGGAAGCGCTATGTCTACATGACGACACGCCAAGTAAATCGGACCATGTACAACTACCATCGCGAAGGCCGTCGTGTGAACGTCTACCCACGTCATGTATTTGACCAAGTCCGATGACGACCTCGAAGACCTTGGATTCACCAAGTTCCCACGACGACAAGTGTGACCCTTCGGATGCGCCAAGTCCGTCTACACAAAACTGCCAAGTACCTCTACGCATCGGATGTCGCCAAGTACCACGACGCCTTTGGGAGACCCATGAACATCAAGCTCCTCTGCCACGAACGGTCATAGTGTTGTGGATCCGACAAGTACCACCTCTGGACCGCCAAGATCCTTTACCGGTGACTCAAACTTCCACGGAACGTGAACGATTACCGTCGCAAAAATGAGACCGTCAAGACCGGACCGGCAAGTACCCCGATGACCTTGTACCACTATCATCGCAATACCGCGAGCTCGCCTACTGACGGCCTCGAACATCTACGAAAGTGTACGACTACCGTTGCCCGAAGAACCGCGAGTCACAAGTGCCGTGAACAACTACCGTCGCCGAGATCGCGAGAACCTCTACTTCCTCCTCGATACGTGAACGTCTACCGTCGACCCTAAGTGACTCAGATTCGTCAAGTCCTTCTACGAAAACGTGTACCACTACCATCGCGAGTATCTCTACCGTCGTCATGTACCTCTACTTCCACTACCGCTCCGATGATCGTCGATGAACGATAGAACGACTACTTCGACTATCGTCGCGTGAACCACTACTTTCCTCGACGTCCAAGAATGTCTACTTCCACTACTTCCTCTACGCCGACTCGATACACTTCGAAAACGCACGCTTCAAAGGTATAACCCCGAGACGATCGTCCGAGAACGAATGCTTGTGACGTATGAGATGCACCCTTTGTCTGCACCGTGTCCGGAGTGTCTCTCGCTTCCATGCCATCGACTCGTGGGACACCCGGAATCCGGGAGCGCCCCACCATCTTTTGCACGCATCCGCACACTTCTCCTTATCGGTATCTCAATCGAGTTACCGGAACCGGAACGTTGCCGTGGCACCATTTTCGTTATCGTTGCCGTGGCACCCTTTTTTCCTTTCCACCACGGTGACAAATGTTTCATAATGCTTGAGGGAGTCCTGGATTAGGGGGTGTCCGGATGGCCGGACTATACCTTCGGCCGGACTCCTGGACTATGAAGATACAAGATTGAGGACTTCGTCCCGTGTCCGGGAGGGACTTTCCTTGGCGTGGAAGGCAAGCTTGGCGATATGGATATGCAGATCTCCTACCATTGTAACCGACTCTATGTAACCCTAACCCTACCCGGTGTCTATATAAACCGGAGGGTTTTAGTCCGTAGGACAACATACACATCAACAATCATACCATAGGCTAGCTTCTAGGGTTTAGCCTCCTCGATCTCGTGGTAGATCTACTCTTGTAGTACCCATATCATCAATATTAATCAAGAAGGACGTAGGGTTTTACCTCCATCGAGAGGGCCCGAACCTGGGTAAAACTTCGTGCCCCTTGCCTCCTGTTACCATCCGGCCTAGACGCACAGTTCGGGACCCCCTACCCGAGATCCGCCGGTTTTGACACCGACATTGGTGCTTTCATTGAGAGTTCCTCTGTGTCATCGCCGTCAGGCTCGATGGCTCCTACGATCATCGATAGCGATGCAGTCCAGGGTGAGACCTTCCTCCCCGGACAGATCTTCGTCTTCAGCGGCTTCGCACTGCGGGCCAATTCGCTTGGCCGTCTGGAGCAGATCGAAAGCTACGCCCCTGGCCGTCAGGTCAGATCTGGAAGTTTTAACTACACTGTTGACATCCACGGGGACTTGATCTTCGATGGATTCGAGCGATTGCCGAGTGTGCCGCACTGTCACGACGAGCATGATCTAGCTCTGCCGCCGAACAGTTCCCCGGAGGCCGCACCCGCATCGGCTCCGACCCTTAATTTGAAGCCAACTGCGCCGATCGAGGATGGGCGGTTGGATGCCACCTCAGGGGCTGTGACCCCAACAGCGATTTTGCCAAGCACCAGCCCCGTACTCTGCGAGACTCGTGACTCCAAGCTGCCGGACTCCGAACCCTCCGCACCCCTGCCGATCGAATCCGATTGGGCGCCGATCATGGAGTTCACTGCCGCGGACATCTTTCAGCACTCGCCTTTCGGCGATATCTTGAAGTCACCGAAGTCTCTCTCTTTGTCAGGAGAGCCCTGGCCAGACTACGGTCAGCAAGGTTGGGGTACGAACGATGAAGAAATTCAAAGCCCACCCACCACCCACTTTGTAGCAACTATCGACGACTTAACCGACATGCTCGACCTCGACTCTGAAGACATCAATGGTATGGACGCCGATGAAGGAGACGATGAAGAAACAGCGCCTATTGGGCCCTGGAACACCACCTCGTCACATGACGTATACATGGTGGACGCACCAAAAGATGACGACGGGGAGCGGAAGGACGCACCGAAGGCTTGTTCCCTCGAAAAGCAGTCAAAGCGGCGACGCAAGCGCCGCCCCAAACCCCGCCCCGACAGAAATAGCGATCACACTGACCCAGCGCTGGAGCAGGACGAACCGCTGCCGAACAATGGCAATCCGGATAATCAAACCGAACAAACAAATCCTATCAAGGATCATGGTCCGGACGACATAACGCCGGACAGGCACTCGGAGCAGCAGACTGCCCGTAAAAGGCTTGTTGCCACCGCGAGGAGCCTGAAAAAGCAGAAGCAAAGGCTCAAGGCCGCGCAAGATACACTCCAATTCAGATGGAGTAAAATACTCAACACTGCAGCAAGGTACGGCGACAATTGCCCCTCCAAGAGCTACCCAAAGCAGAAGCTGCTACCCGAATTCGATGAGGAGGCCTCAGAACCCCCACAACCAAATATCGAAGCAGCCACCTGGTCGGATAGACGACCCCTCTACCAATACAGAGCGGCATACAACGCCGCTCACCATACAACACGCAACCAATGCGAGGGCTCGCACCCAAAGGACGGTGTAACAAGATCCATCTATGGACCATGCAAGCGCGCCCCAGCATACAATGCAATACAACAAACATCCGAACAACGCAGTACACCCAGCTACAGGGGTGCCGCACACCCCCTATGTTTCACCGATGAGGTGCTGGACCACGAATTTCCAGAAGGATTCAAGCCCGTAAACATAGAGGCATACGACGGAACAACAGACCCTGGGGTCTGGATTGAGGACTACATCCTTCATATCCATATGGCTCGAGGAGATGATCACCACGCCATCAAGTACCTACCCCTCAAGCTCAAAGGGCCAGCTCGTCACTGGCTCAAAGGCCTCCCCGAAAGCTCCATCGGAAGTTGGGAAGAGCTCGAAAACGCCTTTCGGGCAAATTTTCAAGGGACTTATGTCCGACCTCCGGATGCGGATGATTAGAGTCATATAACTCAACAGCCCGGAGAGTCAGCCCGAAAGCTTTGGAACAGGTTTCTTACTAAAAAGAACTAGATTGTCGACTGTCCGGACGCCGAAGCCTTAGCAGCTTTCAAGCATAGCGTCTGTGACGAATGGCTCGCCAGACACCTCGGCCAAAATAAGCCGAGAACGATGGCCGCATTAAGAAACCTCATGACCCGCTTTTGCGCGGGGGAGGACAGCTGGCTAGGCAGATGCAGCACCAGCGACCCCAGTACATCTGAAGTTAGAGATGGAAACGGGAAATCACGGTGCAACAGCAATAACAAACGTCGGAATAAAGAAGACGGCACGAAGGGCGCGGCAGTAAACGCCGGATTCAAAAGCTCTCGGCCAGGTCAAAAGCCGCCTAAAGGCACCAGGGATGAACTGTCCAGCCTCAACAAAATTCTGGACCAAATATGTCAGATCCATAGTACCCCTGGTAAACCTGCTAATCATACCCACAGAGAATGTTGGATCTTCAAGCAGTCCGGCAAGCTCAACGCCATACACAAGGGGGAGGATACACCAAGTGAAGACGAGGACGAGCCTCCCAAGCAAGACACGGCGGAACAAAAGAAATTTCCACCAGAAGTCAAAACAGTAAACGTGTTACACATAATCAAGGGAAAAAACAATACGGCACTCCCAGGAAAGTATACCCAAGTGCCTATCACTACGAAGTCCTGCCACTGGTCATCTCAACCGATCACTTTCGACCATCGCAATTACTCAGCAAGTATCTGACGCGCAGGATGGGCTGCCCTGGTATTAGACCCAGTAATTGGCGGATATCACTTCACAAGGGTCTTGATGGACGGCGGCAGTAGCCTAAACCTAATATATCAGGATACAATCCGCAGGATGGGGTTAGACCCAACACAAATTCGCCATAGCAATACTACCTTTAAAGGAGTAACGCCAGGCCCAGGGGCTCGTTGTACGGGCTCCCTCTTACTACAAGTTATATTCGGCTCCCCCGATCACTTCCATCGCGAGCATTTAACTTTCCACATCGCTCCATTTCAAAGTGGCTATCAAGCACTGCTCGGACACGAAGCTTTCGCTCGCTTTAATGCAATACCACACTACGCCTCCCTCACACTCAAGATGCCCGGTACATGTGGCATCATTACAGTGCACGGAAATACCAAGAGATCTCTGCGCGCCGAAGAGAGTGAGGCTGCCATGGCCGCTGCACACTAAAGGCGCACAGACAAACAAAAGCATCCAATAGGTCGTCAAGACCTCAGATACAACTAATCAAGTCCGGCGCCGCTATTTATACGGAAATAAGTGGTCACACCCCTATTTGTCAATACAAGGGGCTCAACGCGCGCAGACAAGTGGCATTTTCTTATCATCTTGAATTACACATGGTTTCTTTAAAAACTATCTTTTTCGCACGACAACTTTTCACTTAACTTCCTCTCTTTTACAGACGATCATCGTGCTACACCCATCCAGGATACGACACAACGGGGACACAGGCGCAGACGTGCAGCAGGGACCCGCTCCAAGGATTCTTTTTAGATTAAGACCCTGCGTAAACCTTTTTACTGTCTCTTGTTGATACATATCCACCGTTGAGAAGGATGCTGACGTCTTGGCATGTGGCCACGCCAGAACAATGCACGTACCTGGACACAAGGGGCTTCTTACAAAGGCCATTATTTAGGCCCGGTTTATACCACAAAGATTGAATACCTTAGGGAGTGTTTGGCGTCGCGAGTTTGGCCCTATATGCATCAGCTCTGAATCATTGTCTTTGGTCAAATGTTGGGTTTGGCCAGCTCCTGTGTTTTGGTGCCTTACGTTCCGCTTTACCAGCTAAGGTAGCACCAGGAGAACTACTGCGATTGTGCCCTGGTTCATCCGGACGAGCACCTCAGTAGAGAAAGCCGAAAACTGACTGTCTTGATATAGCGTGAGACTGGTCAACCACTCGATGACCTGTGGGAATGTTAGAATTCCTCCGCCTTAACGAAGGGCCGTTTTCCGGCCAGGCATGTACACACCTCGGAACTGGGAGAGTGCGGAGCCACCAGGGGCTATCTAGTAGCCCCACTGTCAAACTCCTATGGCTAAGTGAAAGTGCTAAAGCATCATAGTCCGTTTGCCTCGCTCGCTCCACTATCACCTCCTTAATAGGACCAAGACATTGGGTTAAGTGTGAACGTGTGTTTTTGCGAGCACCTCCGCATTATATGTGTGCGGGCTGAAGCCAACGACTGCAATCTTTCAGGTTATACACATGTATACATAAATGGCCGCCCAGAAGGCATCATATTACTTTCAGGAAAAAGTATAAAAATAGCCTTATAAAAAATTATAAAAGCATTTCGCTTACAATGAGATTACATATCACTCAAACATAATATTTTTTGAGCACTGAGTCTCTATCAAACGGGCATCCTCAAGAACTTCTTCAAAATAGTGCTCAGCAGCCTTTCGACCTATAACCGAATCCCGCGCTGCAACATTGGTAGCATCCATCTCCGCCTAGTATGCCTTAACACGGGCAAAGGCCATCCGTGCGCCCTCTATGCACGCCGACCTCTTCATCGCATTATTGCGCGGCACCACGTCAAGGAACTGCTGCACCAAGCTGAAATAGTTGTTCGGTTTTGAGCTTTCTGGCCATAACTGATCCATAACAGACCTCATGGAGAGTCCGGACAACCTATTTAGCTCGGCCCATTCGGCTAATTGGTCAGTCAATGAAAGTGGATGCTCGGGAGAATGGAATTATCTCCAAAACAGCTGGTCTACTCCATGGTCCGTCTGACCCTGGAAGTACTTGGCCGCATCGGCAGCGCTCGCCGCCAAATCCATATACACATCCTCCGAACTCCACAGCCGATCCAGAGGGGCATACCATGGATCTCCGAATTTCCTTCGCAACATAAAGGATTTCCCAGCTACAATATCCCCGGCTTCCCGCAGCTCCTCCTTCTTTGCCCTCATAGCAGAGCGGAGATCCTTTTTCGTCGCAGCAGCCTTTTCAAGGTCCGATGCCTTCGTCTGGTTTTCTTTTTCAAGAACCCGACAACGGTCGGCGGCGGCTTTTAATTCTATAGCCATCTTGGCCATCTTGTCTCGGCTCTCGCCATGCGCAGCCTTCTCGGCTTGCAACTCTTCAGATGCCTTCAAGGCAGCCGCATTACCCAACCTCGCTTGTTCCTTGGCTCTGGCAAGTTCTGCCCGCAAGGCTTCAACAGTGGCAGCTCCATCTACAGCCACAACATATTAAAGATGCTGGCATCATACTGCTCTTCCTATTGTGGCGTTTACCAGATAATGACACTTACCCTGTGCCTCGTCAAGCCTTTTGTTAACAAGCTCGATGTCGGCGTCCGCCGCATCCAACTGCCGTTCTAAATGGGCAAACTCGCTAGTCCAGCTAGCCACCGGAGCTTCCATCACCTGCACATAGAGGCAGTATGGTTATTGCCTGGGAATATGATCCTCTGTTTGTCGTTGTTTCCAACGACAACCAGAGTCTCAGTGGCTACTATCTACACAGGGCACACCTAGCATGTGCAGGACTACCATACATTCTTTTACGTACCTCAAAGCCTATCAGTAGACTCATAAAAGCTTCATGCAATCCGCTTTCGGCGGACGATATTCTCTCCATCACCGTATTCATCAGCACACGGTGTCCATCTGAGATGGCCGCTCGCCCCACCAACTCCCTCAGAACATCGGATCGCACACTAGACGGTGTCGGACTCTTTTGTCTGCTCTCTTCGGGAGCCGGACACTAGGAGCTTCGGGGGTCAATGGGATTGTCTTCTGGCCTCACAGACTCGGAGAGGCCCTCCGCGACGACACTTCAGGGTCGCCTGCTTCTCGAGCGAAGGAGTCCGGAGGAGGCGTTTCGCTCTCCATCATCTCTGGAAGAAGCTCCCCCGAAGACGAGCTCATTTGAGAGGGGCTAAGGCCCGAACTGCAAAAATATATGCGGTGGTTATCTTCTCAGAAGAAAAAGATGGCATATATGTACTGTTAAAGTATTTCGGGTCACTTACGACTCGCGGGAGAATTGATCCCCCATGGACTTTGTGCGGAAACGGCGCCCCCCAAGGTAGGACCCTCTATGGGAGACTTCTTCTCCTGTTTGGAAGCTTCAGCTTTCGAATCCCCGGGCGCAGTCCTTTTACTCTTCTGGTCGTCTTCCTTCATGGAGACGCTCGCTCCGTTGGTTAGAGTGGGCAGCGTTGGGGGCCTGCGTCCGCCCGCATCATCCTCCATAGTATCTTCCTTCAAGGGCTCCAGGCAAGGTGCGGTCTGGAGCATCTTTTCCAATACCGGATTTTCCAAACCCTCAGGGAGGGGGGCCGAACACCGAATCAACTTCGCCTTTGTTAGCCAGTCCTGGTCAAAGAACGAACTCTCAGAGATAACTTCGTAACAAAGTAGAGAAAGTATGTTTGGCCGGAAGATGCCTTACCTGTTCGGCGGTGCGGTTGCTGCTCAGGCCCACGTCCTCGGTGACTTCCGGACACTCCGCCTGAGGTCCGAAGAATGACTTGTACATCTCCTCATGCGTCAAGCCGAGAAAATTTTGAATGGCACGTGGTCCCTCAGGATTGAACTCCCACAGGCGAAGAGGCCGGCGTTTGCAAGGTTGGACTTGACGAACCAGCATAACCTCTATCACCGCAACCAAACCGAAATCTCCATTGAAGAGATCTCAAATGCGGCCTTGCAGTATAGCCACGTCCTTGGCTGGCCCCCAGCTTAGACCTCTGCTGATCCATGACATCAGTTGTGGTGGGGGGCCCGAGCGGAAAACAGGGGGGCCGCCCACTTGGCACTTCTAGGAGCCATGATGTAGAACCACTCATGTTGCCACAATTTAGACACCTCTGGGATGGAACCTTTGGGCCACGGAGCTCCCGTCATCTTGCGTATTGAGGCACCTCCACACGCTGCATACTCCCCCTCGACCAGCTTCGGCTTCACTTCAAAGGTCTTGAGCCATAGGCCAAAGTGAGGGGTAACCCGAAGGAAGGCCTCGCACACGATAATAAATGGCGTGATATGAAGAAAGGAGTCCGGAGCTAGATCATGAAAATCTAGCCCATAGTAAAACATCAAAACCCTGACGAAAGGATCCAGGGCAAGGCCTAGGCCTCGGAGAAAGTGGGAGACGAACACGACGTTCTCGTTGGGTTCGGGGGTGGGCACAGCCTGCCCTCGGGGAGGCAGCCGATGCAAAATCTCGGTGGTCAGATATCTGGCCTCCCTCAACTTCTTGATGTCTTCTTCCGTGACGGAAGAAGGCATCCATCGGCCTTGAAGGCTAGATCCGGACATGACTGGAGGCTCGGAGCACCTGACCTGAACTTCAGGCGTTTGAGCTTGAGGTGGGGGAAGGATTCGATTGAGCACAGGAGGGAAAAATAAAAGCCTTGTCCCCTTTATAAAGAGGGTGAATATCAAGCGTCCTCTCTGTGTCCGCTTGGAATTGCCTATAATCTAGGAGTCCTAGAAGCGGTTGGGTTACCCACGACCGTATTGATGAGAATCCCGGGATAAGGGGACATGTCTCTGCTTTAACAAGACGTGCCAAGGAAACCGCCTCGTATGACGCGCTGAGGTGGGATAATGAAACGACTCGGATAAGGGCTTGGCCATGGTGTGACACGCTACGGAATACGTCACCAGATTAGATTGGTGTAAATATTATTCTCTCTACGGCAATATATGGAAACTTATTTTGCAGAGCCGGACACTATCTTTGTTTTCAAAATCTTCTATGAAGTACTTGGAGGAGGAACCCGCCTTGCAATGCCAAAGACAATATGCACGCCGAACTCGTCGTCATTGAAGCCTGGTTCAGGGGCTACTGAGGGAGTCCTCGATTAGGGGGTGTCCGGATGGCCGGACTATACCTTCGGCAAGACTGCTGGACTATGAAGATACAAGATTGAAGACTTCGTCCCGTGTCTGGGAGGGACTTTCCTTGGCGTGGAAGCAAGCTTGGCGATACGGATATGCAGATCTCCTACCATTGTAACTGACTCTATGTAACCCTAACCCTACCCGGTGTCTATATAAACCGGAGGGTTTTAGTCCGTAGGATAACATACACATCAACAATCATACCATAGGCTAGCTTATAGGGTTTAGCCTCCTCGATCTCGTGGTAGATCTACTCTGGTACTACCCATATCATCAATATTAATCAAGCAGGACGTAGGGTTTTACCTCCATCAAGAGGGCCCGAACCTGGGTAAAACTTCGTGTCCCTTGCCTCCTGTTACCATCCGGCCTAGACGCACAGTTCGGGACCCCCTACCCGAGATCCGTCGGGTTTGACACCGACAATGCTCTTGTCAACTTTTAATAAAAATTGCATAAACTTGCACATGTCATCCGCATCATGATAACAACTTCAAGATTGGTTAACATTGTTGTTGCACCAAATTGATAATTGCAAATGGGGATTTACCGGTTTTGTTGTTTATTATATCCGGCCCCATTTAAATTGTTTAGATGGTATAGTTTGTTATGCTACACCTCTTGCCATGTTAACCAACATTTAATATTGTTGAGTACCTAACCGAGAGAGAACTAAATAATTGATGTGGTGTTCCGTTAATATGGAACTCATTGCATATTGAGCTCCACTTAATTTGTAGTGTTGTTTGTTGCACTTTGCATGCCATGTCTCATTTAACCGGACATGCATCATACTTGTTTGCGCATCGTGCCATGCTTATGTGATGGTTGTTTACTTTGTTGTTGTGCTTCTTTCCGGTGTTGCTTCTTCGGGTTGGTTCCGATAACGTCACGTTCGTGAGGAACCGTTCGACTACGTCCGTTTGTCTTCTTCATGGACTCGTTCTTCTTCCTTGCAGGATTTCAGGCAAGATGACCATACCCTCGAAATCACTTCTATCTTTGCTTGCTTAGTTGCTCGCTCTTTTGCTATGCCTATGCTGCGATACCTACCACTTGCTTATCATGCCTCCCATATTGTTAAGCCAAGCCTCTAAGCCACCTTGTCCTAGCAAACCGTTGTTTGGCTATGTTACCGCTTTGCTCAGCCCCTCTTTTAGCGTTGTTAGTTGCAGGTGAAGATTGAAGTTTGTTCCTTGTTGGAACAAGGAGATGTTGTTCCTTGTTGGAACATGTTTACTTGTTGGGATATCACAATATCTCTTATCTAATTAATGCATCTATATACTTGGTAAAGGGTGGAAGGCTCGGCCTTATGCCTGGTGTTTTATTCCACTCTTGCCGCCCTAGTTTCCGTCATATCGGTGTTATGTTCCTGGATTTTGCGTTCCTTACGCGGTTGGGTTATAATGGGAACCCCTTGACAGTTCGCCTTGAATAAAACTCCTCCAGCAATGCCCAACATTGGTTTTACCATTCGCCACCTAGCATTTTCTTTCCCTTGGGTCGGCCAGCCCAAGGGTCATCTTTATTTTAACCCCCCCCCCCCCGAGGGCCAGTGCTCCTCTGACTGTTGGTCCAAACTAGAGCCCTGTGCAGCGCCCCCTCGGGGAAACTCAAGGTTTGATTTTAGTTGTATGGAGATCTCATCTGAGTGTGCCTTGAGAACGAGATATGTGCAGCTCCTATCGGGATTTGTCGGCACATTCGGGCGGTGTTGCTGGTCTTGTTTTACCATTCTCAAAATGTCTTGTAACCAGGATTCCGAGTCTGATCGGGTCTTCCCGCTAGAAGGAATATCCTTCGTTGACCGTGAGAGCTTGTGATGGGCTAAGTTGGGACACCCCTGCAGGGATTTGAACTTTCAAAAGTCGTGCCCGCGGTTATGGGCAGATGGGAATTTGTTAATGTCTGGTTGTAGAAAACCTGAAGTTGATCTTAACTAAAATACTTGTGGAGATCTATTCGATGTAATCTTCTTTTTGCGGTGTGTTTGTTGGGACCGATGGATTGTGGGTTTATGATCAAGTCTATCTATGAATAATATTTGAATCTTCTCTGAATTCTTTTATGTATGATTGGTTATATTTGCAAGTCTCTTCGAATTATCCGTTTGGTTTGGCCAACTAGATTGGTAGTTCTTGCCATGGGAGAAGTGCTTAGCTTTGGGTTCGATCTTGCGGCGTCCTTTCCCAGTGACAGAAGGGGCAGCAAGGCACGTATTGCATCGTTGCCATCGAGGATAACAAGATGGGATTTATTTCATATTGCATGAATTTATCTCTCTACATCATGTCATCTTGCTTAAGGCGTTACTATGTTTTTAACTTAATACTCTAGATGCATGCTGGATAGCGGTCGATGAGTGGAGTAATAGTAGTAGATGCAGAATCGTTTCGGTCTACTTGTCACGGACGTGATGCCTATATACATGATCATGCCTAGATATTCTCATAACTATGCTCAATTCTATCAATTGCTCAACAGTAATTTGTTCACCCACCGTAGAATACTTATGCTCTTGACAGAAGCCACTAGTGAAACCTATGGCCCCCGGGTCTATTCTCATCATATCAATCTCCATCACTTTAATCTTGCTATGTTTTTACTTTGCCTTTACTTTTCACTTTGCATCTTTATACCAAAAATACCAAAAAATATTATATCTATCAGATCTCACTCTCGTAAGTGACCGTGAAGGGATTGACAACCCCTAATCGCGTTGGTTGCGAGTAGCTATCGTTTTGTGCAGGTACGAGGGACTTGAGCGTGGCCTCCTACTGGATTGATACCTTGGTTCTCAAAAAC
Source organism: Triticum aestivum (assembly GCF_018294505.1). Classification (NCBI taxonomy): domain Eukaryota; kingdom Viridiplantae; phylum Streptophyta; class Magnoliopsida; order Poales; family Poaceae; genus Triticum; species Triticum aestivum. The sequence goes on from NC_057794.1 coordinate 325,957,059, forward strand.
TGAGGGAAATACTTACGCTACTCTGCTGCATCATCCTTTCCTCTTCGGGGAAATCCAATGCAAGCTCAAGAGGTAGCACCCCCGTCTCATGTTACCATCAATCCTAGACGCATAGTTCGGGACCCCCTACCCAAGATCCGTCGGTTTTGACACCGACATTGGTGCTTTCATTGAGACTTCCACTGTGCCATCCTCAAAAGATTTGATGGTTCCTTCAATCATCTACAACGATGCTGTCCAAGGGGAAGTCTTCCTCCCCGGACAGATCTTCGTGTTCGGCGGCTTCGCACTACGGGCCAACTCGCTTGGCCATCTGGAGCAAATGGAAAGCTACGCCCCTGGCCACCAGGTCATATTTGGAAGCTTAAACTACGTCACGGATATCCGTGGAGACTTGATCTTTGATGGATTCGAGACCATGGCAGCCGCTCCCAACCACCGCGATGATCATGACTTAGATCTGTCATCGGGCCATACCCAGGAAATTACACCTGAAACCGCTCTGGCCTTAGATCCAGAGCAGGTCACGCCATCCGAGGACAGGAAGCTCCACCCCGCCACGGAAGCCGCGGACCCCACGGTGTTGGAGCCGCACACAGACTTAACTTCAAGTAACATCTGTTTCACCGGAGCTACAGACTCGTTTCCGGTTATAAGTTCTGAACTATGTGCGTCCGTGCATGTCGAACATGATCGGTCATCGATTGCCGAATTCAGCGCCGTGGACATTTTCCGGCACTCGCCTCTGGGCAACGTGCTAAACTTGTTAAGAGCACTATCTTTAGTGGGAGGCTCACAGCCGAATTATGTCTGGCTCAAACCGGAGGCTGATGATGGAGAATTTCACTTCCCACCCACCGCCCACTTCATAGCCACTGTCGAAGACTTAACTGACATGCTTGATTACGGCTCCAACGACATCGACGGTATGAACGACGATGCCGCAGAAGAAGAGGACCAGAACCCATCGTTCACCGGACGCTGGATGGCCACTTCCTCGTATGATGTATACATGGTGGATGCACCAAAGGAGAATAGCGGCGATCACAAGGAAGGTCCAGTTGAGGATAAACCTTCCGAGATACAATCAAAGCGTCGGCATCAGCGGCACCGCTCTAAGTCACACTGCAGTAAAGACAACAACACCGGCACGGGAGAAGATAACACTCCGGAAGGTGCCGAAGACAACGAAGACCCCGTTGACGCAGCTACTGAACAGGATGAATGGGAAGATGGGCAGGTTAGCCCTGGTAAACATGCCACGCACGAAGACTCAGAGGACAGTAGTTATCTTCTGCTATCCGAGGATGAGGTGAGCCTCGGCACTGAGGATTTCATCGTGCCTGAGGAACCTCTTGAGAAGGAGCGCTTCAAGCGCCAGCTAATAGCCACTGCAGGGAGCCTGAAGAAGAAGTAGCGTCAGCTTCAAGCTGACCAAGATCTGCTTAACGATAAATGGACCGATGTCCTAGCAGCCGAAGAATACGGCCTCAAGCACCCAGCCAAGAGCTACCCGAAGCGCAAATTGCTACCTCAGTTCGACGATGATGCACCGGAACACATACCACCAACACGCAATGTGGCTGACCGACCACCACATGGTCGGGATAAAGCGGCAACTCAAGCCGAATACCAGCCCGCCCCGCCTCATCGCAAAGGCAGAGGTAAAACAGCTCACGGTCATACATATTACCTTCGACAGGACCTGAACAATAAAGCAGGACATACCAGATCGATCTACGGATCGCGAGGACGTGCCCCGACACACGACGATGGTCATCTATTCAGACATGACAAACCTAGTCATGCGCGGGCAGAAAGCCGCAGACGGACCCCATCAGAGCTATGTCGTGATACAGTCCGATATAGAGGCGCCGCACACCCTCATTGCTTCACCGACGAAATCATGGAACATGAATTCCCAGAAGGGTTCAAACTCGTGAATATAGAATCATACAATGGAACCACAGACCCCGCGGTATGGATCGAAGACTTCATTCTCCATATTCATACGGCCTGCGGCGATGACCTCCATGCCATTAAATACCTCCCCCTCAAACTCAAAGGACTAGCCCAGCACTGATTGAACAGCCTGCCTGAAAATTCCATTGGCAGCTGGGAGGACTTGGAAGAAGCCTTCCTTGATAACTTCCAAGGTACATATGTCCAACCTCCGGACGCTGACGACTTAAGCCATATAGTCCAATAGCCCGGAGAGTCCGCTAGGAAATTTTGGACTAGGTTCTTAACTAAAAAGAACCAGATCGCCAACTGTTCCGATGCCCAAGGCCTAGTGGCCTTTAAACACAGCATCCGCGGCGAATGGCTCGCCCGCCACCTCGGCCAAGAGAAGCCAAAGTCCATGGCGGCCCTCACGGCACTCATGACCCGCTTTTTGTGGGCGAGGATAGTTGACTAGCCCGTAGCAAAAGCAATGCAAGCGACGCCGGCACCCCTGAAGCTAAAAATGGCAACGACAAGTCTCGACGCAACAGATACAAGCGTCTAAATAACAATTACAACATCGAGGAGACGGCGGTTAATGCCGGATTCAGTGGCTCTAAATCCGGTCAGCGGAAGAAGCCGTTCAAAAAGAACAATTCGTGCCCATCTAGCTTGGACCACATACTTGATCGTCCGTGCCAGATTCACGGCACCTCAGACAAACCACCAATCATACCAACAGAGATTGTTGGGTTTTTTAACAGGCTGGCAAGTTAAATGCCGAAAACAAGGATAAGGGATCGCAAAGCGAAGACGACGACAAGGAGCCCCGGCCGCCGAACACAGTCCCCCCCCCCCAGGTCAAAATGGTGAACATGATATACACTACCCACATCCCCAAGAGGGAGCGCAAACACACGCTCAGGGACGTCTACGCGATAGAGCCAATCGCCCCAAAATTTGATCCATGGTCATCATGCCCGATCACTTTTGATCTCCGGGATCATCCGACCAGTATCCATCATGGCGGTTCAGCCGCACTGGTCCTAGACCCAATAATTGATGGGTTCCACCTGACGCGAGTCCTAATGGACGGTGGCAGCAGCCTCAACTTGCTCTATCAGGATACAATGCACAAAATTGGCATTAACCATCGCGGATCAAGCCCACAAAGACTACCTTTAAAGGAGTCATACCAGGCGTAGAGGCCTGCTGCACGGGCTCAATCACACTAGAGGTTGTCTTCAGATCTCCGGACAACTTCCGAAGTGAGGAGTTAATCTTCGATATCGTCCCCTTTCGCAACAGCTACCACGCACTGCTCGGATGAACCGCATTCGCTTGATTCAATGCGATGCCACACTACGCTTATCTCAAGCTCAAGATGCCCAGAACATGTAGCGTCATAACAGTAAATGGAAACACGGAACGCTCCCTCCGCACCGAGGAGCACACTGTTGCCTTAGCGGCAGAGTTACAGGGCGGCCTTTTCAAGCAGAACCTCAATTCGGCGGACGATCTCTCGGACACTGTCAAGAGAGTCTGAACCATTCTACAGAAGGACAGCTCGGGTCGTCATGAGCTCGACTAGCAATTTGGCCTCCATCCCAGTCCTTACCAAGTGGCAGCAATTATACCGCGCGTACATAATTACGCACTAAAAGTACCATGGACACGGATGGAGGCATAATCAGTTTGTGATCCGCAACACGGCTCGACCGCCCCGGACACACATAATTTCACTATTTCTTTTTTCCTTTTTTACAGGCCTTTTCTCGCGGCTTGACCATCAATTCTTTTTGAAGGGTGAAAACACCAAGGCGACAAGAAGCATGGACGTACTGGGGAATCTTTAGGTGGTTTCTTTTATGATCCCTTTACCTGTTTTCAGGACCCACACGCAGCTCTCCCTTGGTTAAGGCATAGTAAATAGCCTTCTACTTATCGCACTATTTGTATAAATGCGCTTTAACGCACCAAGGAAATTATAATAGAAACAGTTTGCGGCCCAAATTTTACGGGTCTAGCCTACCACTTGTTCTTCTTTTTCTTCCTTTTTGTCTTCTCTTCTGGTAACTTTATCAGATAACACCCGTACACTCTGGTGCATTCCAATTTGCCAGGGGCTTCATAGTGCCCCACAACATGGCAACAAAAGTCCGAACACTTTTACAGTACAGTTCGGCACCCTGAATTTAGCACTATATGCATTGGCTCCGAATCATGTCTTTGGTCAATAGTTGGGTTGCCCAGCTCCTGTGCTTACTACCTTACGTTCCACTGTATCGGCTAGGGTAGTAAAGGGAGAATTACTACGATTGTGCCCTTGTTTACCCAAGTGAGCACCTCAGTAGAGAAAGCCGAAAACCGATTGTCATGATACAACGAGAGCCGGTTAGCTCTTCGAAGGTCTCAAATCCTTAGAGATTTTTTCCGCATTACACGAAGGATTGGTACTTGCCAGATCAAGTGTTTACAGCATCCTAGTCTAGATACTAGGGGTTGCGCCTATATTTCTATTTGTCAAACTCCTATGGCTAAGTGAGGGTGCTAAAGCCGTATAGTCCGATTGCCTGGTTCGTCGCGCTAAACACCTCCTTCAAGGACCAAACAATTGGATCAAGAGTGTTTACATTACATCCCGAACACCCTCGTATTTCCTACGTGGGGGCAAAAGCCGACGACTGACAAACTCTCAGAATTCACATAACACGGCCGCACGGGAGGAGAAATTTCTTAACAAAACATTATATTACATAGCGATTTTGTTTCATCATACAAGGCAAAGACAAAATGAATGTATTCATTCGAAAATAATGTCTTGCGCACATTGTGTTGCCACAATACGAGACCCCTCCAGTACATCCGCAAAATACCGCTCGGGCGTGCGGTGCTCCTTGCCCTCTGGCGGCCCTTCGATCGTCAGCTTGACGGCGTCCATCTTCGCCCACCACACATTGACGCGGGCGAAGGCCATGTGCGCACCTTCAATGCAGGCCGATCGCTTGACGGCGTCCAGCCGAGGACAGGCGTTCACCAGCCGCTTCAAAAGCCCGAAGTAGTTGTCGGGCATAGTTTCGGCAGGCCACAGCCAGATTATCAAATCCTTCATTGCCAGTTCGGCCACCCTATGCAGCTCAGCCAACTATTTTAGCTGGTCGATGAAGGGCACGGGATGCTCTGGCGCAAGGTATTGCGACCAGAACAGTTTCTCCGTTGAGCTCCCTTCTTTGGCCCAGAAGAACTCCGTGGCGTCAGACACACTGCGCGGAAGATCTGCAAATGCCCCTGGAGAACTCCGATCCAGGTTAGTAGGAAATATTTCTTCTTCACATACTTGCTTTGCATACTAAATTCCTTACCCGTTGCAATCTTCTTGGCCTCCTAGATCTCCTGGAGGGCACCCTGGGTTTCAACCCGGGCCGCTTCCGTGCTTTGGCGAGCCCTTGAGAGTTCGGCCTCTTGAGCCGAAACATCTCCCTCCAATGCCTCATACTTCTTCACAACATCTTGGAGCTCTTGCTAGACCTTGTTTAGCATGGCCTTAAGCTTCTTACGAGCGGCCTGCTCCTTGACAGCTTTCCCCTCGGCTTTGGCCAGGGCCTTTTTCAGGGCCTCAACCTCGGTCATCGCCCCTACACATATCATGACACTACGGTTAGTATACATCATTTATTCTTTCTGAATAGATAGACAATCATTACATACCTTGCTGGTCCTCCAGCTGCTTCCTCGCCTGGCCGAGCTCCTCTTCGGCCCGCTCCGGTTTCTGCTTTAGTCTGGAGACTTCGGCAGTGTGAGAGGTCGCGGCCAGCAGCGATGCCTGCTTATTAAAATCAGATACAGTCTGGTTAGCTTCCTGCAAAATTTAATTGATCCTCTGTCCTGCTTTTCTTTCCAAACACCGGACAGTGTCTCAGGGGCTATTGTCTATATTGGGATTTTCTCGGTCAACGCCACTTACCTCAAAACCTATCAGCGGGCCGCTGCAGGCTTCGGTCAGTCCGCTCTTAATGGACTGAACCTTCTCAATCACCGTATCCATAAGGATACGGTGTTCTTCCACAATGGAAGCACCCCGTAGCGCTTCCAATAGATTATCCGGTGCCTCTGGTTGGACAGAGGTCGCCGGCGGGATGGGAACGCCTCCTTCTCTTGAAGGAAGCTGCTTGTCGGATTCCGGGGCCGTATGGGTCTCCGGATCCGTGCTCTGATGGGGGCCGAATTGAGCACGGCCCCCATCGTCAGTCTCCATGGGGGTCTGTCCCCCATGTGTCCAGTGGCCGAGGTGTCGCCCTCCGGCGCCGCCATGACGGCCTCCCGAACCTCTCCTGGCCTAGGAAGGTCCTTTGGGACAGCACTTTGTCGTCTCCCTTGGCCTTGGGAGAGTAAGCAGCCGACGGTGTCTCGCTGGCCATTTCCTTTGAGTCCAACTAGCCTCTCGATGAGGATCGCTGGGAGCTATCGTGGGCTGGACTGCAAAGACATTGTTAAACCATATAAAATACCATAAGGTGGAGAGGCCGTATAAATGGACATGTACGGCTTCTTAGTACTCACGATGCGGCCAGGGGCTTGTTCCGAGGGCGTCGCTCCGGACTGCTGTCGACGTCCCACGCGGAGCTGCCCGTGGGAGGGCCTTTCCCCTTCTTGGGCGCCTCCGCCTCCAGATTTGTAGAGGCCGCCCTCTTCTTCCTCCCCCCATCTGGGGGAGAGTCGCTCTCCTCCTCCTCATCGTCGTTGTCTTCGGTGGCGGAGGAGCGGGTCTTGTCTTCGGACGTCGCGTCCAAAGCGCCCTTGTGGCGGGGGCCACTCCGGACCCCCTTGGCCTTCTTCTCCGGTGCCTTATAGGGCACCGGCACCAGCATCTTCGCTAGATGCGGGATGACTGGTTCTTCAGGCAGCGGAGCCGGACACTGGATCTGCTTCGCCCTCTCCATCCATTCCTGAAGAATCAATGATAATAAAAACTCAAATATCATCCTTGAAACAAGCAAGTAGAGGATGCGTTAAAAACATACCTCATTGGCGAGGCGGTTAATGTCGTGCCTGCGGTCCAAGTCTGTGGCTGGCGGTGTCTCATTGCCCTTGAAGAGCAACTTACAGGCATCTTCGTGAGTAGTTTCGAAGAGCCTCTTCAGGTATGGTGCTTCTTCGGATTGAACTACCATAAAGGGCGACTTCGGCTTTGGCACGGGAGAATCCGGCAACTAGCATCACCTGGATTACATCGACGAGCTTGATATCTTTGTCCACCATGCTTTGAACGCGCGTCTGCAGCGCTATCAGCTCATCTGACGAAGACCAATTCGGGCTCTTCTCAACCCAGGAGGTGAGTCGCATGGGAGCGCTGGAGTTGAATTTGGCAGCTGCGGCCCAGGTGGCGCCGCGGGGTTTTGTGATGTAGAACCACTGTTTCTGCCATTCCTTGACAGTCTCCACGAATGTGCCTTTTGGCCAGGAGACATTGGTCAGCTTGCTCACCATGGCGCCTCCGCACTCCACATGCTGGCCATCCACCACCTTCGGCTTCACGTTGAAGACCTTGAGCCACAGCCTGAAGTGGGGTTGGATTCGGAGGAAGGCCTCACACACGATGATGAACACCGAGATGTTGAGCAAAGAGTTCGGGGATAGATCATGGAAGTCTAGCCCGTAATAGAACATCAGCCCGCGGACGAAAGGGTGGAGTGGAAACCCTAGCCCGCGGAGGAAATGAGGGATGAATACCACCCTCTCATTGGGCTTTGGTGTGGGGACGACTTGCCCCTGGGCTGGAAGACGGTGGGCGATTTCCTTCGCCAGATACCCGGCCGCCCGAAGCTCGGTAATGTCCTTCTCCTTGACGGAGGAGGCCATCCACTTGCCTTGACCTCCGAATCTAGACATGGTTGAGTGCTTGCTCGAGTGGGGAAAAGATGGGAACTTGGGCGCTAGAGCTCAAGAGTGGAAGGGCAGAGGCAAAGAGAAGGCGTGGGAGAAGAAGGGTGAATCCTTATCCCCTTATAAAGGCAGTAAATATCGAACGCCTCCCCACTCGCCCTAAAACTCGCCTATTCCCAAGGGTTGTGTAAATGGCACGGTTGGGTTACCAGCACCCGTATTGATGAGAATCCCGCAATAAGGGGACATGACCTTTGCTTTGACAAGACGTGTCAATGAAAACCACATCTCGAAACACGGAACAATGGGCAAAGACGGTTCGATATAGTGACCGGACAGACGTGATGTCATCTTGCAAAAAGTTGTCAGCAGATGGGACTCATGAAATATTATATTCCCAGCAGTCGTGTGTGGTACCTGTGTTGCAGATTCGGACACCTTCATTTTATTCAAAGACTATCTTGGAGTATTCGGGAAGTGGAACCCGCCTTGCAATGCCGAAGACAATCTGCGCGCCGGACACATCGTCGTTGAAGCCTGGTTCAGGGGCTACTAAGGGAGTCTTGGACTAAGGTGTGTCCTCGGGTGTCTGATCTATTGGATATGGGTCGGACTGATGGGCCGTAAGGATACAAAGACCGAAGACTTTGCTCGTGTCCGGATAGGACTCTCCTTGGCGTAGAAGGCAAGCTTGGTGATCAACTATGAAGATTCGTTTCTCTGTAACCGACCTTGTGCAACCCTAGATCCCTCCTGTGTCTATATAAACTGGAGGGCTAGGTCCGTAGATAGATCCGGATAACCATAATCATAGCCAGGCTAGACTTTTAGGGTTTAGCCATTACGATCTCGTGGTAGATCAACTCTTGTAATACTCATATTCATCAAGACCAATCAAGCACGAAGTAGGGTATTACCTCCATAGAAAGGGCCCGAACCTGGTACACATTGTGTCCCCCGTCTCCTGTTACCGTCAATCCTAGACGCACAGTTCCGGACCCCCTAACCGAGATCCGTCGGTTTTGACAAGACACCCCCCTTGCCCAGTCCGAATTGGACAAGGGGAGGGGGCGGCGCCCCCCTCCTTCCTTCTGTCCTCTTCCTCCTTCCCTTCTTCTCCTACTTGGAATAGGAAAGGGGGGACCGAATCCTACTTGGACCGGGAGTCCAAGTAAGACTCACCCCATGGCGCGCCCCCCTAGGGCCAGCCACCTCTCCTCCCCCCTTTGTATACGTGGGAGGGGGCACCCCAAAGACACACCAAGTCTTCTCTTAGCCGTGTGCGGTGCCCCCCTCCACAGTTATACACCTCGATCATATCATCGTAGTGCTTAGGCGAAGCCCTGCGCCGGTAACTTCATCATCACCGTCATCACGCCGTCGTGCTGACGGAACTCTCCCTCTTACTCAATTGGATCAAGAGATCGACAGACGTCATCGAGCTGAACCTGTGCTGAACGCGGAGGTACCGTACGTTCAGTGCTTGGATCGGTTGGATCACGAAGACGTTCGACTACATCAACCGCGTTACTAAACGCTTCCACTTTCGGTCTACGAGGGTATGTGGACACACTCTTCCCTCTCGTTGCTATGCATCTCCTAGATAGATCTTGTGTGATCGTAGGAAAAAATTAAATATTATGTTCCCCAATAGCTTCTTATGGTGTGTATTACTGAGAGGGCCCAGAGATACCTCTCCGATACTCGGAGTGACAAATCCTAATCTCGGTCTATGACAACTCAACAAACACCTTCGGAGATACCTGTAGGTCATCTTTATGATCACCCAGTTAAGTTGTGACGTTTGATAGCACACAAGGTATTCCTCATAGTCGAAGCAATATGTATTTGACATTAAGAAAACAATAGCAATAAACCGAGCGATCAATATGCTAAGCTAATGGATGGGTCTTGTCCATTGCATCATTCTCCTAATGATGTGATCCCATTATCAAATGATAACATATGTCTATGGTTAGGAAACCTTAACAATCTTTGATCAATGAGCTAGTCCAGTAGAGGCTTACTAGGGACACGGTATTTGTTTATGTATTCACACATGTATTTAAGTTTCCGATCAATATAATTCTAGCATGAATAATAAACCTTTTTCATGAATAAGGAAACATAAAATAACAACTTTATTATTGTCTCTAGGGTATATTTCCTTCAGTTTGGTTACCTGTTGGGCTTGCATAGCACGAAACTGAAAGGACCTTTGGGCGTGTCTCACTAGGAACGCTCAGATCGGTAGTTTCTAGCGATCCAAGTTGAGCTGAGCCGCAGCGAGCACACATGGGTGGGCCCCTTGCACGAAAGGAGACTGGAGGGATGCGAGCTGTGTACGTTCTATCTTCTTCTACCTCCACTAACCTCCTATCTAATCTCCTTTCTTCCTTGTCCCTTCTAATCTAAACAATGGTGCTTTGATTCAACATAAGCTCTACATGAAAAAGATGCACATCGATGTTACGGTTCTATTACGATCGGTTCGGAGTATTGTCGACCATAAGTGCTCAATTTGTGTTCATGTTTGGAGCTATTTTGGACAAAATTTGTCCAATTCGTCGTGCACGAGCAACTGTTTGAAATTTCCTTTGACCAGTATATTCATCTCGCAGTTCCACACAACATTTGTGTTGCAAGTTTTATATTTCGACGATCATTCATCTCAGCCTTGTCTCCTTGATGCGCATACTATATTTTCTTCTCCTCTGCCCCCCGCCTCAGAGCCCTCCTATTCGTCGCTCTTGACGTCGGCGTCATTCCTATTGACCTTCTTGTGCGCGTCCTACTACACTAAAGTCGTTTTCGACATCGTTCATCTCGGCCTCCTCTCTCCTGTCCTACTGCACTGACGCTGCCATGGCACAAACACTGCATTTCCTCTCCTCTATCCACTGTCTTCATGCAGACTTTCTCTACGACGACGAGGCTAGCAACTAGTTCGTCGCGCCGCTGGCGGGGTCGCTCGCAAAGGACTCCGTGCTCGTCATGTCGGACGCGTCGCCACGACCACCGTCCACCGCAGTCACCATGGCCTAACACACACTGCATTTCCTCCCCCGTACTCTGCGTTAGCGCTCCTCGGCACAGATTTCTCAGCAGTGGCGCCACGGCGTCGGCAGGAACACTCGCCACAGACTTCATGCTCGTCATGTCGGACACGGTGCCGCAGTCACCGTCCACCGCAGTCGCGAGGCACAGCATAACTGTGTGTGTTAAGCATAAATGTTAGCTCTTAATCATATCCCGCATGTACAGCCAGACACCCTGTAGTTACGCGAGCCGAGCCAATGCAGCCAACCAAACACTATGCCACAATTGCTCCCCTAATGCAAGAGGCCTTGATGCGGGCAACCAACAAAGTGCAGATGTTAGTTTTGTGCTTGTTTTACCTTAACCATGCTCCGTTGAGCCAGGCTGACCTAGCCAGGCTATGGCGAGAAGGCTACCAAACACACCCATAGTTTTATGATTCTATGGCTACGGTTAGATATCTTAAGAACAATATTGCTAAATTCAGAATACCAAATGGAAGAGAAGTTTTGGATCACATTGAAAAGGCAACAATCTTGTGGGATGCTTTTAACGACATATTGGGTCAAACTTGTCCGGTTGAGAGGGTTCTCAGGATATTCTTGATATCATTTCAGTAGTGCTCAATCTTGAGGCTCTGTCAGCACCTTCCTCAAAGCAGAAAATTCATGATGTTGTGGTCAACATGCTTGTGGATAAATCACCTGGCCGGAGGTTTCAATGGACAATTCCTTGGTCCATTATCAAATATTAATTTTGTAAGTTATGTAAAGACTTTCATGAAGGTGTGGTTGATATTGCTAGCATCAACTCCTCAATTATTACCTTGATACAGAAAAAGCCAGCATTTGAGACACTCAATGATTTTCGGTCCATTTTGCTCCTCGACTCCCATCTCAAATTACTAAGGAACTCCTAGCGGACACGCTTCAAGGGTGGATTATTGAGCTTGTTCATCATAACCAGTATGGTTTTAGTATAACGTATACGATTCAGGATTGCCTCATTTGTTCTTTTGTGTATCATCACCAATGTAAAAAATCAGGAAAGGAATCCAAAATTCTCAAATTGTATTTCAAAAAAGCATTTGATCTGGTGGGATGTGAAGCTATCTTGCAAATTCTAGAAATTAAAGGTTTTGATGCTTGATGGATTAATTGCATTATAATGCTCTTCTGCTCTGCTTCTTTGGATGGACTACTGAATGGAGTTATAAGGAAAATCTTTAAGTGCAAACATGGAGTGTGATAGGGGGTCACTCTCTCCCTTCCATTTCGTTGTCATTGCGGACCTCCTACAATCCCTGATAAACAAAAGCTTTGTTAATGGTATTATTTCATCCCCGGTGCATTTTCATGGTCATGAATTCCCAGGGATCCAATATGCTGATGCCACATTGCTAGGGCTCGAAGCCTCCATTTCTCAGCTTGCAATTCTTAAAGATATTTTGTCTTCTTTTCAAGCAGTATTGGTATTAAGGTGAATTTCCACAGGACTTGTCCGATCCCTATTAATGTCGACCCTAAGGTTACTCGTAATGGAAGTATCATAGATAGTATCATGCATGTCAACTAGACGACTTTGATGATGTGACATAGAATTAAATGAAGAAATATATGATTGAGTATCATATTATGATACCATATTATAATAAATTCTATACTCCTATGTGTCATGCATGGCAATAAATCAGACGTCTTATGATATTAGTCTATGATACTATGCACTACAGTAGTAGTATCATACACTAGTATCAATGCATGATACTAGTATATGATACTCCCCATTACGACCAGCCTAAGTTGCTTTCTTTGGGTGCATTGTGGGATAAATTTCATTTACTTATTCCAGATTACTCATGGGGACAACTAAGCCAACAATCAATTATCTTTCACCATTGGTTGATACTTTTGGAGAGGCATATGAATGCATCTTCTAGATCCCTCAGTTATGCAGGCATGATTACTTACATCCCTCGTTGCTCTATGCTTTGCTGGCCTTTTTTATGTGCATTATCAAGACCCCAAAAAACTTTCATTGCCATTTCGATAACGTAAGGACACACTTTCTTTGCCGTAAGGATCACATAATGAGAGAGAATTTGCAGATAGTTGCATTTTTCAGCCGGAGCGATGGGTTTGAGGAGTTTCTCCTTAAATTTTGGAGGGATTAAAGGTTTTGAGGGAAGTGCTTAATTTTTTAACCGGATTTTTTGGGGTATTAAAGTTATTTAGGGGAAGGTCTTTGGCATGATGCCGCTTAGCTACGTGCCCTCATTTTATTCAGTTTACATGGTTCGATTGATACGGTTTTCTAGATTGTACGGTATTATATTTCGGTAAATGCAGTATGAAACTAAGATACGATTTGGTTTTGGTATATACCAAATTCTTTCGGTTTGGTTTTGGTATATACCATTATAACCAAAGTTGACTTGAATTTGAAAATTACGCAATGATAAATTTACAGATTTATGACTCAAAACACATTCTTTTTTATACAAATAGTATATAACTATATATAAGTATACATGCATTCATGGATTCATGTCTTGATGGTTATGTACGTGCTTAGCATTTTGTTAAGAGAAAAATAACCACGTTACAAGAAAAATGGATATACTTAGTAGGGAATTTGGCTCCAATACAAGAAAATAACTACTTGTATGGTTTTTTTGCGAGAATACTTGTATGGTTGTTCACCTCAAGAAATATAAATATATTTCTTACTTTGGTTTATTCGATTAACGGTTCAATTTTTCGTTATGTGCCTAAAAAACAAAATTCAAAACGGTATGAAAATTTCATACCATACCAAACTAGAAACCATAAGAACTATAAAATCAGCTCGGGCCGGTTATTTTTGGTATGGTTTTCGATTCGATTTTCGAATGCATAGAGTGATTGCCACTCAAGCGTCTGAGCTGATGCCTTTCTGACATCATGCAGTCTCATAATCACACATTCACACAGCCGCTTGGCAAGACACAAGTTGCGTCGCACTAGAGAGATGCTGGTCCAACATTCGCTTATTAGAATTATCGTAAATTTATGTGCAATAATGTATCTTATCCATTGATTGTTGGTTTCGCGGTATTTCTTCTCCTTATGATTTCTCATACGTAGTGTTTATAACCTTATTAATGGACTAAGGGTGTTGTCCCGCACATAGTTTGCCGTGCAGTGCACACAGTGACAGTGGAGGAGCTACAATACTAAACTGGGCGGGCCACTACAAAGGAAAGCCCACTATCTTTTCGCTTATGGCCCAATCTGGTCTTAATCTCTAGGCGGCCCATGGCCCACTCGGCCTGGTTGTAGCTCCGCCAGCGAGTGCACAGTCAAATGCTTGTAAACTCCCACATCCTACCCCCGCATCGCTCCTAGGTGACTCCGGTGACCTCTTGTTGCCAGCCGACATCGCCTCCCTACTACTAGAAAAAAGGACTATAGATGGGATTGACACTAATGACGCATTAGACAAGCGATGCGCCATTAGTATATATTAATGGCGCACCATCTTCTGATACGCCATTAGAGTTGAAACTACTAATGGCGCACCTGGCCCAGGGTGCGCCATTAGCATCAAATTTTTTTTGAACTAGTGCGCCTGTCCAAACATACTAATGGCGCATCCAGACACAGTGCGTCATTACTAGTTGTAACTAGTAATGGCGCACCTGTCGGAAAGTGCGCCACTAATGTTGTTTTTTTTATTATATTTTTTGTTTCTTTTTTTGCAAAACTACTAATGACGCACTGTTCCACCGTACGCCATTACTAGTTTAAACTAGTAATGGCACACTGTTGAACAGTGCGCCATTAGTATGTTTTTTTTTTTGCAAAACTACTAATGGCGCACCACCAGAAGGTGCGCCATTAGTAACCTGGATTACTAATGGCGCATTTAGGGTTGGTGCGCCATTAGTAAGTGGGCAGCTCCTGGATCCAACGGCCCGCACCTCACCCTCTCACTCCTCTCTCTCCCCGCGCAGCGAACCCTAGCGCTCCCGATCCAGATCCCTCCCCTCGCCGCCACCCACCCCTCCCCTCCCCACCATAGATCTTCGCTGCTGCCACCCACCTCTCCCCTCCCCACCTCAGATCCCTCCCCTCGCCTCCGCCCACCCCTCCATTGGCCATCGTGGACTGGTCGCCACCGCCGGACTGGTTGCCTCCTCCGATCCAGATCGACACGCCGCTTC
>NC_057794.1:325972193-325978700 GCF_018294505.1 Triticum aestivum
GTCGTGGACTGGTCGCCACCGCCGGACTGGTTGCCTCCTCCGATCCAGATTGACACGCCGCTTCCGTCACCTCCTCCGATCCCTCCCCTTCTTCTTCTCGCCCTTCGACCGTGTCGTGCCCGCGCAGCTCTCTGTCTCTTCCATTCCCCTCCCGATTCATGCCCATCCCACGGCGCCGCCGCCGCCGCCCAGCACCCCCACCCCGGCGACCTCCCCACCGGCGAGCCCCTACATCCGTCGCGTGCACCTTCTCTCCCAGTCCCAGATCGACCCGGCGGCCAGGACCCACGCGAAGCGACGGAGATCGGTTGCGTCGCCCCGCTACCGCCTCCTTCCTTCCTCCCTTGGGGCGCTCGAAGACCCCGTGCTCGCTGCGCCTCCTCTGCTCCGACCTTCTCCAAGCCATCCATGGAGCTCCATCATCAAGGTGCCTGATTCGTTTTGATTTCGATTTTCTTCTGCTTTTGTTTGTTGCTCAGTTCTGTACTGTTGGTGATGCCATGGTCCTCCCTTTCCATTGCTGCAGGAGAAGAAGAAAAAACCCGAACAGGGAGGGAGGAAGCAAGGAAGGTCACCATGGACCTCGCCCAACTCCCACCCTGCAGCTGCAGGTAACCCCCTCCCACTCACTGCCTTGTTAGACCTGAAGATGCAGTGTCTGAGATATTCAGTGAACTGTGTGGATGCCACCTCTCTCCATCTCTCCTAGCGCCTGAAACCATCCTCCCCTTGCCTTCTTCTTGTTTGTTTTGTTATTATCTCTGCATCTGATTTGTGCAGTTTGTGCACATCTTGTCTGGTTGTCTGCAGGAATGGGGCGGTGCTGCATGCAGGTTCAGGAGAATAAGCCATGGATGAGGAAGACTAAGGAGGAGCGAAGGGAGATGGACGAGTCCTTCGTCGACACTTACCGCCCCATATCTTTCCCCTCTCGCCTTAGTTATAGTTTTGAATTTTGTGTGTGTAGGCGTGTACAATCTAATTAACATGCTCATTCTTCTGATTGTTGGTGCTAAAATGAAGTTGCTAGTAGGATTTACTTCACACGTTTATTGTATTTCTTTCTTGATGCCCTCTGTTTGTTATTAGGATTTATTTAGTTCACATGCTTTTGCGGCTGTTGGTAGTTTGTTTTGCAACCCTTTGCAGAAAGTTTGCATTGCAAGCCTACTTCTTTAGCACATTGTTTCTTAGAATCATGATGCAACCTATATGTTCTATGATTTTGATGTTTTTTTTGCAGCGTGATCTAGACTATGATTATCCAGTGTTCTTATTTTTGCAATTTGGTCTATATGATTGAATGCAATGTTGAGAAAGTGTGTCTTCCTCTTGAGCATCATTTTGAGCAAATGTTTTACATAGAAGTTGCCGCCATGGGTTCAATTTGTTTCGATTTGGCTGGGTATGAGTCCCCTTGTTGCAAGGTGACGACTTGTCTCTCCCTTTGTTCGTTTCGCTCTGGCCACCGTCAAGTGGTTGATTGGAGAATACGCGAGGAGAATATGTCATGTATTTCATTAGAAAAATAATACTGCCTATATTTGCATGCTTGCAGGAATGTGTCAAATACTTGTTATGTACATGTAGTGGCACGAGAGTCAATATTTACTAGTGCTTGCCTTCTTGTGTTATTTGGACACATTGGTTAATCTACTTTTCTTGTGATTTCCCAATTCAATATCTAAGAAATGAATCTATAGACTTTAATGAATTCAATGTATGATCCTGATGAGAATTATATGATATCTACCTGTTTTTATCCTTGACCAGTATCAATTGTGGTAGCTCTTAAGCGACACATACTTTTTCTCGCTCCGAGTTCCTAAGCATGGTATTATATTTTTGTTAGCTAGAACATACACTCTTTGAATTTCCTGAACATTAGTAGCTAACTAAGTTGTGCCCCATTGATGTCTCAATTGTTACATTACATCTAAAACAGTTAGCCTCAACTAACTGTGAAATTTAGAATGTTCAAATTCAGATCTTAAGTTCTCAAATTGGACCGGCTTTGGGACTTATATATACACAAATCAGTACTGAAGTAGGTTTGTATGATCTCCTGTTAGTAAAATTACAGCATAAATAACTTCCCATGTGATTTCAGGTTGTGTTCCATAGACCTGCTGGTTGTGTTCCCCGACCGAGTCCCCAAGTTGCTGCTGCTGGTTGTTTTCCCCGACCATGTCCCCAAGCTGCATCCTGCTGCCCCTGCCCTGTGTGTCCTCAACTTTGCTCATGGACAGCTACTGTAGGTGATCCAATTGCCTCCATATGTGCATCTCTTAATTTAACATACATGGTTGGGGTAATTCTGTTGTGTTAAGTAGAAATATTGAAATGCCACTAGGGCCGAGGCCGAATCTAGATACGCCCGCTATCTAGCGGGAGAGGGGAGGGAGCGTTGGAGGAACCGGATGAAGACGAGTTTCATCATGATGATGCTCATCGTGATGACCGTAGCTCTCTTCTATGTGATGGTAGTTTAGATGATCGATATCGACTTGTAATGTGACGACAAACTCGCTACTCGCGGTCTCGAGACTTGTAATATAATGTTCTATCTTTGTTCGGTCTTTTCAATTCGGAGACTAATATGATGAATTGTATTCGGAGACTAATATGATGAATTGTATTCAGAGACTAATCTTCTATTGTATTCGATGAATCTGTTGTTGATGTGTGCTGTCTATATTTTGTCCAATTATACATTTTGTAACCTGTGCAAAAAACAAAAAATTAAAAAATTAAAAAAAACCTAATATTCATACTAATGGCGCATCACATCACAGTGCGCCATTAGTATGCCAAAGGATACTAATGACGCATCATTAAACAGTGCGCCATTAGTATGCCGAAGTTACTAATGACGCATCTTGTTGTTGTGCACCATTAGTATGCCAAAGCACCTGGGTATACATGGCCCCCTGGGGGGCATACTAATGACGCACTGTTGTATATACTAATGGCGCATCTAAGATGCGCCATTAGTATACCAGATACTAATGGCACACGAGTGGTGCGCCATTAGTAAAATATACTAATGGCGTGGCACTAATGGCGCACCACTAATGCGCCATTAATGACCAAATTATGTGCGCCATTAGTAGGCCTTTTCCTAGTAGTGCCCCCCTTTACCCCTTCACCTCGCCTCCACCGGAATGCGTCTGGGCTAAGCCTGCGCGATGGACAACAACGGCGGGGTGTTCCCCGCGCGGTTGCACGTGTCCATTGGTGGAGGGAGGATGCTCCTTCGCCCTGCTCGGCGGCCCGATGGTGACATCCTGGTGGCTAGGGCCGTGGATCCGATGGGTGACTTCTTTGGCAGTCACTCGTTCATGGTGTTGTGGCGACTCCCTACGTGCTGCAACGGGACTCTCTACCTCGGGCCTCAGATCCAGCCGGCTTGGTGAGGAGGGGTGGCAGCCCTCATGTCCCTACTCGCGGGCTATGCGCTGGCCTGTGTACAAGTTGTTGGACAAGAATTGTTCGGCACCTCTTGCTGCCCTATGGTGGAGGGTTGCCAGATCTAGTAAGCAGTCAGATATGGCTCACAGGTGTTGTTGTCCGCCAAGTGTTAGCTTAATCTTGATCACTTGTATCTGCATATTTGCTTTAGTCGTGCATGTAGCATAGATTAGGGAGTTCTTCTCCAGAGAGGTCTCAGCTGAGCGGGCAAAGAAGACAAGATACTAGCTGCCGTGTGATACGGCGAGCATGACGAGATGCTGATGGCAGTGTGAAACTGCAGTGCTGCGTGAGGCGGCAAGGTCGTGTGATACAACAAGCACGTGTACGAGCAAGACCAGACGTGTTGGCCTGATTAGTTGGAGGAGCCAAGAGATCTGGTGAGTTAGTTGTATGCAAGTCGTAGTTAGCTGCATAGCCGGGTCTTGTGACCGTTGAGAGATTGGCACAAGTGATGAGTATAGACGTGCATGTAATTAGTGGTTAGGTAGTGCCGTAGTGCATGGAGTTAGTTGAGCTAGTGGCCGGATGATGCGTGAGTGCATGGGTTAGCGGCTGGTTATGGTGACTGGTAGCGCGTGCGTGAGGCCAAGGCCTGCTGTATAAACATGTGTTGCATACTGAGTAATCAAGAGAGGCCGAGAGGGCTGGGAAAAACACAATGTAGTCTCTTGTTCCACCAAGGAGAAGGGCTTCTCGTGCAAAGTAACAGCCGGTCTTCTTCTTGGTTGTGTGCGTGTGTGTTGAGTTCCCCACCATGTGTGTGTGTGTATGTTCTTAAGAGGAAGTACAAGAGAGATGATACAGATTGAGGGAAGAGAAAGCTGTGCGAGGCAGCCGGGAGGAAGAAGAGGCGGGCGACGGAGAGGCGGCGCCAACACCAAGGAGGTGCAGTGGTGGTCCCTGTGTGGTGATGGCGCAGTTGCTATGATGGGGTGCACATGCCAGCGGAGGTGCTGGTTGGCATTGGCTGACTGTGTGGGGCTGGTGGTTTTGCTGCTCCGAGCGAAAGGTTGGGCGGTGCTTGCCGGCCGGCGGCACCCGTGGGCATCACTATCCTCCTTGGAGGCACCGCCAAAGAGATCTGTGAACCCTCAACTCTTGGGTCAAGATCTTCACGTGTAAGTCATGATCATATTGTAGGATCATGCGGCGGCGACTTCTACAACATCGTACTCCCTCTTTGGTGCACCGTCTTCGGGATCGTTGTCCCATTTATGCTTCCTACAAGTTGGACGTGCACGACATCACGGTTGGCATGTGCCCGACAAGCGGTGTCGGAGGTTCGTGTGGTGTTGCGACTCGTATCGCAACAATGATGGTGACTTGTCGAGCGGGCCGCGACATGCCCTTCATCTTCAACCTTCGCCATTCCACTTAGCGTGAAGTCGGAGTTGTAGCGTCATGGGCGATACAACGGCAATGATGCCACGTGATGAGCAGGTCAGGCTTTGTTGGGGCAATGCGTGCTTCTTCTTTTTGCAAGACTTGTGAGAGAAGTCAGAGCAGCCTAGTCGTCGACGGTGTGGCTGATTGTTTGGGTTTGGCTGACATGATCATTGTGTATTCTTCGTTCGAAGGGGTCTTAACGGGTCGTCTAGGACGAAGACAGGATCGCTTGGTCGGGGAGAAGTGATGATGATGACATTGCAAACAACCTTGAGGATGTCCACTCTCTGGCGATCTGTGTGGTTCTTATGGGTGGCAGGTCGACCGATATGCCTTTTTTATAAACGCGTTGTAACAGTTTTCATTCGGATTTTTGTAAATTAATCAGGCAACTCCCTTGCGTCTCTTCTTTATTGAATCGGCAGGGATTGTCCCTGAATTGTCCCCGGCACCTCGAATCCATGGCATCGGCAAAATTTCGTGTTTTGACCCTTTTCTGAAACCTATTTGAGATCTGACCCTAGGTTGAAATTTTTTCGAGATCTGACCATTTTGCTACCGCGAGAGTCCATGACGGTAGGATCTAACAACCTACAGCCAGGGACTTTGGCGGTAGGAAACATTGCTACCGCCAAACGGGCTGACGGTAGCCTGCACAACCCTACCGCCAATGTGCTTGGCGGTAGGCACGAGCACACACTGTGTTTAATACTTAGGAGGTTTTTGGCGGTAGGGCATGCAACCCTATCGTCAGGGTCCTTGGCGGTAGGCTGTTATACCCTACCGTCATGGTCCCTAGCGGTAGCAAAAGAGTCATATATCGAAGAAAATTCAAACTAAGGGTCTGTTTGGTTTCAAATAAGTCACCAACTTATAAGTCAAAAAGTGAAAAAGTGACTTATTTTGCCAAACGGACCCAACTTATAAGTCACCCCAACTTATAAGTCATAAGTTGCTCCACCCCAACTTAAAACTTATAAGTCACCCCCTTTTGCGTGAGTCCCATCACTTTTACATTAAAAAAGATGAAAATGTGTGGTCAAGTGACTTATAAGTCAGGTGACAACCAAACAGACGTGACTTATAAGTTACTGGTTTTAAGTCACCTGAAGTCAGGTGACTTAGAACCAAACAGGGCCTAAGATCAGATCTCGAATAGGTTTGAGAAAAGGCTCAAAACACCGAATTTTGCCCATGGTATCATCTCATCGAAGAATCCTTTCAGCTTGCCGGTCCGAACGCATGGACGTCAGATTCCTCCTACCGGCCACGCCGATGTTAAGGACAACTCCACCGCACGACCCATCCATGACCCATCCGGTCCGAATTTGTCCGTTTGGGGTAAAATACGACCCAGCGGTAATAACCAAACGGACAAAGTTGTCCGCTGGTGTCCGTTTTAGTCCGGCCCAACCCCAAATTCAGACCAAAGTTGGGTCACAAATGGGTCTGAACGGACACAGACGGACGCGCTCCTCGGCCTCTCTCGTCCGCTCGTGTCCGCCACTGGCCCACAGGTCAGCGACCCACACCGAGCCACTCCCGACCTCGTTGCTCTTGTTGCTCCCTCGCCGGCTGCCGGCCGCCCGCCGCGTCCGCCGTCGCCCCGCGCCCGCCGCCGTGCGCAGCAGAAGCTTGATACTAGTT
>NC_057794.1:325979374-326039235 GCF_018294505.1 Triticum aestivum
GTGCAGGCGCAGGCGCAGGTAGGCGGGCGCGGCGGGCACGACACAGGCGCAGGCAGACGCGGAGCAGTGCCGCGGCGAGGGCAAGGCTGGGGCGGCGAGGGCGAGGCTGGGCGAGCTCGCGGCGAGGCGGAGGTTCGCGCGGGGCGGCATGGCAGGCCGTGGGCAAAGCGGGACGGACAGTTTGAGATTTCAAATGCCTTGTGCGCGTTGGGTGCAACTGCCCCATACGTCTTGTCCGTCTCTCGGACGTCCACCAAATCACACCCTAAACGGACAAAAGCGAACGTCCGGACGTCCGGATGAGTCACAGATGGGTCAGGCGGTGAAGTTGGCCTTACGACGCGCAAGCGGCGAAACCGAAGGCGGGGTCGTCACTGTATGCCGCAGACGAAAGCTTGGCCACGAGACAAGGATGGGGGAGCACCCAGGCACCACACATTGCCCGGGGACAAGCAGGCCATGACACAAGGCAGCGGCGACCTGCAGTCGCGCGCAGGCCACGAAAGGACGGGGCCCGGAATCCCACTCGGCTCTCCGCGGCGCCGAAAGGGGCACTCACGAGACGGGACGCCGCGGTCGGGGCGTGATCGACTGATCGCATCGCACCCGCCTGGCATGGCGGGGGCCGGTGAGTTTCCGTGTAGAGCTTTCCAGATATTTTCAGGTTAGGCTTGAGGTGAGAAGTGGCCGATGGTTTGTGAATAGTTATCATACATGTCTTGTCAGTGTGCCTTTTTCCCCTGCTATATTTTCCTTGCTCGTCGACTAGGTTCACGCCTTTTGTCCTACTTCAGCTGTGCACGCTACTGACTAGCCAAATAATTCTCAGTCTATGCTGTTTTTTCAGGTAGCGAGAGCTGGAAAGAAAAAACAAAGAAACAAATCCATTCACCAAATCTCTTGCTGAAGAGACAAGAGGGTTGTCGACAAAACTGTATCAAAAACGACGGGCGCACTAGGGGCTTTTTAATTCATGCTAGGGATAGTGGAATAATTGTGGATGGTTTTTGTAAGATTGAGTACATATGCAAATTGTTGATCTATTGGAGGCTTTGAAATGCAAGAACAACAAAGGGTCTCTCTGGCTGGGGTGTACTCCGTTGATCATCCCTCCCCTCCCCTGCTAGCGTTTATCCCCTTAGAAAATCTGAGTGGAACTTGTATCCGAGGCCGTTGCGCAGGGCTGTGTTTGTCTCTTGTTTTGTTCCCGCGGTACTCCGACAAAGGGTCTACATGAAACTTCAGTTTCCTTTTTCTTTCTAGCAAAGAAATTAGTTTCCTTTGCATATGATATGAACCTCTAAACAAAGAGATAAGAAAACATGGTAACCCAGCCACCGCTAGGGTTTCTCCCGCCTCCTGCCAGCGCCGGTGCCGATATGCCTCATCTCTTTTGGTTTTGGTTTTGGGTGCTTAGCTGAGTTTTCTTAGGGTTTGTGTTATTTTTAGAGAGGGCAACGGCGGCTTTCTGAATATAGAATAAGGTTCTCATCGTGACTCTATCCTAGTGGTGCTCCTAGCGTCATCGGAGGGTGTGTGGAGATTTGTCTTCGACGGATCTTGCGGGATTCGGTCGGCGTTTGTTTTCAATGGATCCACGTGGATCCAGTCTTTGTTCGTGTGTCTACAAATTAGATCATTCCGATCTAAACTTTCACTTAATGGTGGTGGTTGCTGTCCTGGTGCGCTGGTCTTATAGAGTTTTAACACGACGATTTCTCAACTGTCTACTACAGCAGGTTTTGTCCGGCCCTAGTGATGGAGGGGCGATGACAGCGACACGCCTTCAGCTTGCTTTAGTGCTTATAACCATCACTAGGTGGTCTCATTTCAGATATCAATTTGTAGAGTTAGAGCATCTACACCAGGGCGCCCCAAACCAGCCTCGAACGCCTGGACGGCCCGTCCCGTCCGGTCACTAACCGGCCACAATTTTTTGACCCAGACGAACGTCTCAAACGCCCAGGCTGACTGGCATCCTTCATACCCAGCCCAAAATATGGGGTGGCCTGGTGATGCGGAGCATCCCAAGGTCATCCCCATGGACCTACCTACACCCACGACACCACTTGGACCAATGACAAGAGCGCGAGCAAAGGCTATCCAAGATAAGGTGAACTCGCTCCTTTCCGAACTACCACCTTCTATGCATGAGACATGGTTGCTACCTCAAGCGAAAACACTATGTGTGATCAGGTACTTGGAGGAGAGCCATGGAGCAACTACATCCAACGGATAAGATGGCGAGGACACCGAGTGCCAAGGACGAGAAGAAGGGCTGCCACGAAAGCTACAGCCACCAGACGACCGGTCGAGACCGGACGTCCGGCGCCTGAAGCCCCACCCGAGCTACAACGAGCGGACGACCGGTCTGGACCGGACGACCGGCGTCTCCGCACCCGAGCCAAAGAGCGGACGTCTAACGCCACCGGACGACCGGCGACCGGACGTCCGGCCACTTCCGGAAATCCGGTACCTCAGCAACCGAGCCAGCACCAGCAGAAGTCCGGAAGCCACCGGACATCCGGCCGCCCATGAGCCACCAGACGACCGCTACACACCGGGCGTCCGGTACCTGTCTGCACACAAGATCGGGCCCGAGGCCCATGTACCCCTTCACCTCGCCCCCATTTGCACTAAGACTATAAATAGACCTCCTCCTCCTTCTAGTTAGGGTTAGCATTGGTTTTAGCTCATTTGAGATAGAGCTTTGCTCATCCATACGGATCTACTCCTTGAGAGAGACCGCGGCCCCTCTTCGGAGAAGATCCAGGTTGGATTCAAGACCTCCTTCACGGAGAAGACCCCCATCAAGACCTCCTCACGGAGAAGAACCGTTACCCCTTGTATCGTCCCTTGTTGACTTTGGATCGTGTGATCTCTATGTGTACTTGGATCTAGCATATGTGTGATTGTTCTTGTTGGTTTGAGTGATTCTCTCGTGTTTTCCCTCGTGTTTTCCCTCGTGTTCTTCGTGTTCATCGCGGGATCCGCTCCTTTCGTGAAAGATCGGTCATCTAGGGTTCCACCCTACATCATCTTAGTATCTAGAGCCACGTTGATCATGATTTCGGAGCCTCCCTGTTGTGTTTTCTAGCCTTGTTTTGTTGATTTTGTCCCTAATTCGAAAATTCCCCACAAAAATAGCCCCAATTTTTTTTGTGATTTGTTGGTGTGATGAAGTTTTGTTGGATTTGATCCACGGAATTGCTTTGCCACGAGTGGATCTAGCTTTCCCCCTTCTTCTCCACCTTTTCCATCCACAAAATCACCCGGATTTTACCGACTTTGCCTCCACCACCACGAACCCTAGTTGTTCATCCCATGCCCGAAGCTGCCCAGGCACCGGACGTCCGCAGCCACCAGACATCCGACGAACGAACGACCGCTCCACCACCGGACGTCCGAAGCTCCCTGACGAAACTGAAAATTTTTAGTTCGGTCACCACCACCTCTCCACTTCCACTTCCGCATATGCACCCAAGTTCCACAATCGTTTTCCGCAACCACCATTGCTTACTTGCTTCGCACTCGGACACTATTTTGCCACATCTTGTTTAGAGATTTTGAGTCGCGGTTGATGTTTCCTAACGTGTTTTAGCTTCTTAGGGACGGTTCGACATCAATATCACCGCCGCTCATCTTCGCCACGGATTCGTCATCGACAACAACCACTCCACCATTTTGACACCATACCGTAAGCAAGAAATGGTAACCTCATCTTGGTATCGTGATACATCATTCTTTCCATTACATTGATAACCACATAGCCCAATTTTGCGTATCTTACCCATCGAGACTAGCCTTTGAGTACTGCCGGCAACGTCACTTGTGCACATTAGTGATCATACTTCCCATAGCATACATACCATATCATTGGTGCATATCTTGGTATCATCTCTTGTGTCACAAAGTTGTCATCGTATACACAATTACTATCTTGGTTCGTCAAACATTTGCAAGAGAAAAGAGCCAAACAAGCTATTAAGCAAAAGGGAAAGATAAGCAAAGAGCTTTTAAGCAAGAACCATAGCATTATACAACATTAATATTGTCATACTAGATCATCTTGGATCATATCATCAGAATACCATACATAGAGCATACTTGGGATAGAAGCCGTTGCATTTTTGCTTAGTAGGTTGTGCACAAGTCTTCATATCCGCCTATTGTGCAATCATGCTAGTATCTCTCTGGTGTTGTGCAACAAGAGCATTTTCGTGGATTCCACATTGTGGCTCATCCTTGGTTGCACGACCCCACTTTTCTCTTTGCGTGTGTGTTTCCATGTACCATATTTTGCTATTGGTCTACTTGTTGCATTTTAAATTTGTGAATCTTTTCCAACATTATTGAAGCTCACTAACAATTGCATCAAATTTTGTGCCACCATCCTAACTGAGCTCCACCATAAGCTTTTACTTGTGTAGGTGAGAGAAACCGACAAGAATTGGTACCAATTGTGCTATTTCCTTGTCCCACATTGGAGTGGTCATTGATCCATCTTCAACATCGGTCAAGGTACATTTGGTATAAGTTCTTCTCTTTCTCCCACTCACATATTTGTTTGGAATGATGGATAGGCCAAGTACTTCTACCAACCCACTCTTCATCGAGCAAGACGACGATATGTCCTCCTGCGTCACAAAGAGCCACCTCTTTGGTGCACAACGTGCTTTGCATCAAGAGCAACAAGCAATGAGTGAACGCATCGACAACCTCGCCGCCAACTTGCGACTCTCCGAGCAACATACAAGAGACTATTTCAAAAACAAGCTCGACGACCACAAGCAAGAGAATGATGCAAGAATGGACAAGATTCATGCTTTGTTGCTCAACCTCTCTTCTTCCAGTTCGTCCTAAACAAGACAGAGCCGCTCAAGTCGACACTCCGACTACACCATCTCCGACTCAAGTACACCGACATCGAATACTTTTCGACGTGCCGCGCGCCACAGTCAACAAGCAAACCGCAACCCTCTACATGACAACAACTCTCTAGAACAACGACATCGTCAAAACCAAGCTACTTTCGCGGAAGCACGAGAACGACAACGCCAATGCCATCAAGAAGAGGAAGAGTGAGCGAGACAACATCAAGATGCACAAGATGCCGAGGCACAACATCAAGAATAACAATTGCAAGAAGCTCAAGCACTTGAGGCGCAACAAGCCCTCCGAGACTCAAGTCGAGCCGTAGGCACGCGCAATCGACAAGCTCGTGAACAACAAGAAGCGCTTTGTGAATAAGTTCAAGAGAGGAACTATCAAGCTCGAGTGCATCGTTAAGTTCCACGACCTCCTCGTCAAGAACCCCAAGTTCACCAAGAACGAGGAGATAATGGAAATCCTCCACGACAAGAGCAAGTTGAGTGAGACGATCCTCATCGTCAAGGATGTCAACATCCTCGGCCCCAACAAAATGAAGAACAAAGATACGGCAACCTTAAGTTCACCATGCCCAAGTTAAACAGAAGCAATGATTCCGAAGAGTACCTATCATGGGCATTGAAGGTTGACAAAATCTTCCGCTTGCACAACTATGAGGAAGAGAAGAAGATCATGATGGCATCCCTTGAGTTCCAAGACTACGTCCTCATTTGGTGGAAACAAGTCATTGAGTGTCGAAAGGCAAGAGGTGAACCACCCATCACTACTTGGGCGTAAATGAAGGATGTCATGAGAGCACGCTTTGTGCCAACCTACTACAACCGCAATATTTTCAAGAAACTCCAACTCCTCAAGCAAGGAACCAAGAGCGTTGAAGAATACTACAAGGAAATGGAGATTGCCATGATACGAGCCAATGTCACGGAAGATGATGAGCAAACTATGGCACGTTTCTTGAATGTACTCAATCATCCTATCAAGAAGACCGCTGACTTCCAACCATACTCAAACCTCATCGAGCTAGTGCATCAAGCTACCAAAGCGGAACGTCAAGTGCAAGATGACTTCAAGTATGCCAAGTGTAAGTGCAGCTAGTGCCATTCCTAGTTGGTTTTGGAGTATTGACGACAAACTTGGTTGAGGGACTAATGTGTTTGTGAGAATTACAGGATAACACATGTAGTAGTCCCTCATTAATTCGGTTTACCTACCAGAGACGACCCCTAAAAAAGTGTGAAGACATTGAAGACAATGGTGGTCTGTGAAGATATTCACATTGAAGACTATGACATGAGTAGATATCACGTGAAGACTATGGAGTGCGAAGACATAGTTGTTTCGTAGTTCCTTTTCTTCCTTGTTGAGTCATAGGAACACCGTACTGTTAAGTGGGGTCCAAGTGAACAAAGTAAGAGTGACTGATATGATGCTCAACTAAATCCTATGTTTTCGAGCGAAGACAATGAGAGCAAATCTTATCTAGAGCTGGATAAGTTAGCTTTACTTGTAGCCCAAGTCAAGCTGTCGCGTGTGTTTGAAATCTGACCGTTGGACACGTGTCAGTTCCTTAGTGACCCAGGGTCATGTCGGACACATCAGGTCGGGTTGCCTCCTGGCTATAAATAGCCCACCCCCTACACCATAAATTGGTGGCTGCTCAGAGTTAGTGCACGACTTTTGTCGTTTGAGAGCAACCCACCTCCGAAGCATTTGAGAGAGAGATCCTTGCGAGGACAAAGCCCAAAACACCCAGAGCCAAAGAGTGTTAGGCATCACTGAAGTCTTTCTATTCGCGTGATCTGAAGACTTCTTACACTTGAGGACTGTGAATCCTCCAGCCGGTTAGGCGTCGCGTTCTGAGCATCCAAGAGTCATTGTGGATTGCCGGTGAATGAAGTATGTGAAGGTTTGGAAGTCTACCTTGAAGACTTAACAGAGTGATTGCGCAAGGACTGTGTGTCCTTAGCTCAAGGGGGATAAGGTGAAGACGCGGTCTTCTGAGTTGAATCTCAGCCTCCCTAACCATACGTACAGTTTTCACGGCAACTGGAACTGGTCTACCAACTTCATGTCCTCTCCAAGCAACTGGTTCTATCCTTCTCATCTCTTTACTTTATAGTTGTATTCATGAAGTCATTGCCTGCTTGCATGATCTGATTGGCTTCATTGTGTGAAGACTGTTCGCTATTTGGCTTCATACTATCTTCCATCCAGATCCATTCTACCTAGTTGCTGATAGTCTTCGTGCTTTCACTTCATTGCTTACTTGACTATGGCTTGTCTAGTGTAGTCTACCTTCCGCTGCATATCAATAGGTTCATTTCTATTGTTTGTCTTCAAAGCCCCCATGTTCTAAAGACTTCCATAAAAATCGCCTATTCACCCCCTCTCTAGTCGATAACTAGCACTTTCAATTGGTATCAGTGCAAGGTGCTCCCTTGTTCTGTGTGATTCGGTTTAACCACCTGGAGTTTTAGCTATGTTGACTGCAGGGATAATCAAAGTCTCTGTTGTCTGCCCTGTCTTCGATGGCACTGATTACCCCTACTGGAAGAATAAGGTGTGCATGCATCTTGAAGCCATTGACGTCGACCTCTGGTATGTCGTCAAGAACGGTGTTCCCAAGGTCGGTAAAGGTGTCACTGCTGCTGATGTCAAAAGGTTCATTCAACTGGACTCAACTGCCAAGAACATCATATGTGGTGATCTGACCAAAGGACAGCATGGTCGTGTGAGTGCTCTGGAAACTGTGAAGCTAGTCTGGGACTGGCTCTCCATGGTCAACGAAGGCGTCTCAACCCAGAGAGACTCAAGGATTAGTGTTCTTCACAACCTCTTCACCGCTTCAAGAGAAATGACAATGAGAATGTCCAGCTCACATTTGATCGCCTCACTAATACCACAAATGAGCTTCGCGCACTGGGCGCCACTGAGATCACCAAGCATGAAATCATCAAGACACTTCTGAGATCGCTTGACAGCTCATTCAACACCCTGGCCCTGATGATTCAAGAACGCCCTGACTTCAAGACTCTCGAACCGTCTGCCATACTTGAGAGGCTCAACACACATGAGTTCCAGCAATCTAAGAAAAGAGATATCTATGGTCCCAACTATGGACGAACTCGCGCTTTGAAGGCAAAGGTTGTTTCCTCATCTGAAGAAGAATCTAACTGTAGTTCTGAGGATCATGAAGACATTGGAAAGGAGATTGCTATGCTTGTGAAGAAGTTCCAGAGGTTCACCAAGAAGAAAGACTTCAGAAAGTCCTCAAGATCCAACTCAAGAAACGATGAAGCTTCCTCACGTGACTACAAGAAGAGAACATGCCACAAGTTCAAGAAACCTGGTCACTACATCTCTGAGTGTCCTCAGTGGGATAATGAGACCAAGAAGAAGAAGAATAAGAAGAGCAAGGAATATGATTCTGATGACAAGAAGAAGAATAAATCCTCAAAGTCTTCTTCCAAGTCTTCGTCGAAGTCTTCATCACTTAGGAAGAGCTCATCCAGTAAGGCTCGTGCGTTTGTTGGCAACGAGATGGATTCAGAGGAGTCTACATCTGAGGAGGCAGAGGTGGAGTCTGAAGGGGAATCTGATTCGGGCATGGAAAGCCTAGCTCTAGCTTCAACGTATGTCGCCAAGTCCATCTTCAACACTGAAGACAATGTCTTCATCACCAACACTGATGCTAATGATGAGGATAACTCTGCTCCCACCTACTGCTTCATGGCACGTGGTGCCAAGGTAAACTCACACGATGCTTACTTTCAAACTTCAAGTGAAGATGACTCTGAATCTGAATCTAAACCTAGCTACAAAACACTTGCTAAAATTGCAACAGAACAATAAAATGCTATGGAACATATTCAAAAGTTGTAGACAAAAGCGATGACCTGTTGGACGCGGAAATGACTCGAACTTAGTACTTAATTGAATACATTAAAAATCTTCACATTAAGTACAAAGAACTTGAAAGTCGTCATGAAATTCTCTCAACTACTCATGAAAAGCTCTCCTACGATTATCTTCAAAGGAAGCAAGAGCTTGAGAACTTGAGATCGGCTCATGAAGATCTTCAAAAGGAGAACGAGTCACTCCGTGCTCAACAGATCAGTTACGCTTAGGAAGACTTTGAGCCACCATGTTTAAGATGTCTTGAGCGTGATAATGCTGCTTTTGTTGCTGGATGTTCTACTACTACTGCTGTTGTTATGTCTTCAACTGCTGATGTGGAAACTAACCCCTCTTCTGAGGATACCACTACTATTGCTGATGAGAATGCCTGGTTGAAGACATTGCTTGAAACAGGGATGTACAAAAGCCTCAAAGGGCATCAGACACTATGGATGTCCTCGAGAAACAGATTCTGAACCAAAACCCTAGGAAACAGGGTGTTGGTTCAAGAGGAAAATGAATGTTGATGGTTCCTACTAGAAGCCTGAGCAGTACCCCAAAACCACAGGGTTGCTACAAAGGGACCTTCAGTGGATCCATCTACCTTATCTGGCTTCACTTGTGCTAACCCTATTATCATTGATGAATCCTTTGATGCAAACTATAAACTGTTTAAGAATCAGAATGGTGAAGCGTTTGCAAGGTATATTGGTACTAACTGCAAGAATGGACCACCTTTAAAGAAGATCTGGGTGCCCAAGTGTTGTCTTGAGAATCTTTAGGTGGATGTCATCATGACACCACCTGGGAAGAAGACAAACCCCAGACCGAAGGCTTCATATGGTCCAAAGGCTTCATACAGACAGAGGACTCGCCAGAGTCACCCTAACACCAATGTTTTGCAGGGAAACCATACTCAGACTTATGAATATAAGCGTGGTTCATCAAACCGCTATGTTCATAAGACCAAGAATTATCCAGGTTATTCTTATGAGTATTATTCACCTCCTGCAAGGCTATTTTCTAGGGCTCCAAATCCAAAGTTCTCATATGCTGCACTTAGACTCATTGCTTCTAAGACACCCCTGAAGATGTGGGTGGTCAAGAAAAAATAACTCTCTTTTACAGAGAAATGTGTCAGCCGAAAATCAAAGTCGTCTGATGCTTATGCTAGGGACCTAAAACATCTTGTGGGGCACAAGATAAAATGCCGAAATGGTCTTACTATGTATTTTGTTCCTGGATTCCTTGACAATCATCCTATCTGCCCTAACCAGGATCTAAACTTTGATAATCTGCTTGCTCATAATGTTTATGCTTCACATTTCCCTTGGTGAAGCCTATCCCCTTAACTGCACTATAGGGTACGATACCAAAGGCTTCTGACTGGATTATGGATAGTGGATGCACTAACCACATGACTGGTGATCTGTGACGCCCCTGATTCAATCATACACTAAACATACACGCAAACGTGTACGATCAAGATCAAGGACTCACGGGAAGATATCACAACACAACTCTACAAATAAAAATAAGTCATACAAGCATCATATTACAAGCCAGGGGCCTCGAGGGCTCGAATACAAGAGCTCGGTCATGGACGAGTCAGCGGAAGCAACAATATCTGAGTACAGACATAAGTTAAACAAGTTTGCCTTAAGAAGGCTAGCACAAACTGGGATACATATCGAATGAGGCGCAGGCCTCCTGCCTGGGATCCTCCTGAACTACTCCTAGTCGTCGTCAGCGGCCTGCACGTAGTAGTAGGCACCTCCAGTGTAGTAGGAGTCGTCGTTGACGGTGGCGTCTGGCTCCTGGGCTTCATCATCTGGTCGCAACAATCGGATATAGGAAGGGGAAAAAAGGGGGAGCAAAGCAACCATGAGTACTCATCCAAAGTACTCGCAAGCAAGGAGGTACACTACATATGTATGCATTGGTATCAACTGGAAAAGAGGTATCATATGTGGATTGAACTGTAGAATGTCAGAATAAGAGGGGGATAGCTAGTCCTATCGAAGACTACGCTTCTGGCCACCTCCTTCTTGCAGCATGTAGAGGAGAGCAGAAGGTAAGTTCACCAAGTAGCATCGTGTAGCATAATCCTAACCGATGATCCTCCCCTCGTCGCCCTGTGAGAGAGCGATCACCGGTTGTATCTGGCACTTGGAAGGTTGTGTTTTATTAAGTATCCGGTTCTAGTTGTCATAAGGTCAAGGTACAACTCCAAGTCGTCCTGTTACCGAAGATCATGGCTATTCGAATAGATTAACTTCCCTGCACGGGTGCACCACATTTCCCAACATGCTCGATCCCCTTTGTCCGGACACACTTTCCTGGGTTATGCCCGGCCTCGGAAGATCAACATGTCGCAGCCCTACCTAGGCACAACGGAGAGGTCAGCACTCCGGTCTAAATAATATGGCGCAGGGGTCTGGGCCCATCGCCCATTGCACACCTGCACATTGCGAGGGCGCCGGTGAGCAGACCTAGCAACCTCCATTACAAAGGAAGTTACGTTACGCGGTCCAACCCGGTGCGTGCCGCTCAGTCGCTGACGTCACGAAAGCTTCGGCTGATACCATGATGTCGAGTGCCCATAATTGTTCCCGCGTAGTTGGTTAGTGTGTATAGGCTAGTAGCCAGACTCAGATCAAATACCAAGATCTCGTTAAGCGTGTTATTTTGAAGTAGCTGCGGACGCCGACTAGGGCCAGACCCACCTCTCACCTGGGTGGTCTCAACCTGCCCTATTGCTCCACCACAAAGATCCATGCAGAGGGCCGTCGGGAAAGTGTGTCCTTCCAGCCCCCAATTCATGAATCGACCGCGGGTACTCAACGAGCCGACCCGACTTTAATGACAACATATATGATGTGTAGTAGGTATAGTATATACCCATGATCAACACCCGACGTGATCACGGCCCGATAGTATAGCATGGCAGACAGACAAGAATGTAGGGCCACTGATGATAAACTAGCATCCTATACTAAGCATTTAGGATTGCATGTAAGGTATCAACAGTTGTAGCAACAATGACAGGCTATGCATCAGAATAGGATTAATGGAAAGCAATAACATGATACACTACTCTAATGCAAGCAGTAGAGAGAAGAGTAGGTGATATCTGGTGATCAAGGGGGTGGCTTGCCTGGTTGCTCTTGCAAAAAAGAGGAGTCGTCGATGTAGTCGATCACAGGGGTACCGACAGTGGTCTCGGGGTTTACCGGAAAGAAGTAATGGAGGGGAACACAACAAATAACAGAGCAATCAAAGCATCACAAAGCATAACATGGCAATACGTGGTGCTAGAGTGACCTAACGCAGTAGGAGGTGATACCGGCGAAGGGGGAAAACATCCGGGAAAGTATCCCTAGTGTTTCGCGTTTTCAGACAAATGAATCGGAGGAGGAAGATTGTAGGTTCGCTATGCTAGGAACGTGTGGCAGACGAACAGACCGCGTAATCGGATTCATCTCGTTGTTCTGAGCAACTTTCATATATAAAGTTTTTCGATCCGAGCTACGGTTTATTTTCTATGATTTTTTGAAGCTTAAAATAATTTCTGAAATTGTTATTATTAAAATTAATCCAAAAACAGAAATTATGATGTCAGCCTGACATCATCGTGACGTCTGCAGTCAACTGTGTTGACCAGGGTCAAATTGACATGGGGGACCCACATGTCATTGACTATTACTTAATTAGCAGAATTAATTAGACTAATTAGGTTGTTAATTAAGAAAATTAATTAAGTTAATTAATTATTCTACTAATTAACTAATTAATTAGTTTTTTTGTATTTGCCCTGGTGGTGAGGCCCCCCGTCAGTGGCCCATAGGCCAGTGGATCGGGCGCTGGGCTCGGGTTAAAGTGGTCGTGAGCGCCCTGTCGGGCGCCCCGGGGGCGCGGCGAGGCATGGAACGGAGGGGAAGCGGCCGGCCATGGAGGGGCAGGGCGGCGGCCCGGGTGGGCTCCGCCGGCCGAAGGCGGACGCCGCCGCAAGCGGTGGGGCGCGGCTGTGGGCGACGGGAGGAGCAGGCGGAGGTCGGACGCAGGGAGCCGGCGTGATCGACGTTAGTGGGTGCGGGGGTGAGCACGGGGCGGCGCAACGCAGCAGGTTGGGCGCGGAAGTGGGCCAGCAGGGAGCGGCCGAGAGCAGCAGAGCTTCAGCAGGCAGAAGCAGCAGCAATCAGCAACGGGGCGGAGGGGACTAGCAGCAGCGGCAGTAGCGCAGCACCGAGTGGCGCGGGCGGGGCGATGCAGCTTCGGCAGTAGGAGGACCACGGTAGCGGGCGGTTACGGGCGTGTGGGCGACTAAGGCGGCCGCAGCCAAGCGTGGGCGCGCACACGTGTGGGCACGACCATGGCAAGGCCTGGTGCGGGCGACGTACAACCACACGAGCAGGGGCGCGGCGACCGGTCAAAGTACCAAACGGTGCATACGGCAACGAGAACTAGGGGGGAGGAAAGATAAATGAAGGAGGGGCTCACTATGGTTCAGATGAGCAAGCCATCGAGGTCGAACATGGAGAGGAGCAACCGAATCGGGCGAGGCGTGCGTTGGCCGTGGAGGAAGAAGAAGGCGCAGGGGATGTCGAGGCGGCTCCCCAGCTTCGATCCAGGGGCGATGAGGACCAAGAAGTACAAGTCGGAGCTGTTGGACATCTTGGTGGGGCGCGGGAACGATGGTGGCCGCGGGATCGAGCGCGCATGACGGCGGCGGCAACGGGCGGGATACTGAGGGAGAGCACGAGTGAGAAAGATGGAGTGAGTGGCTACTAGGGTTCGCTAGGGGGTCGACAACGACCTTATCCGACTCGGGTGCACATCGGATGACCGACGCGTGGACATCCGTGGCTGGACGCACGCGTTGCGTCCACGCCATGGCCCTGCCTCCTCCTCTGTCAACAGGTAGGAGAAAGGCCGGCCGATGTGGGCTGGGCCGCACTATGGTTGTGGTCGGCCTAAGCAAACAGTAGAACCTTGCCTTTTTTCTTTATTCCTTTTCTGCTTTCTATTTCTCTCTATTTTGCCTTTTATTTTAATAGCGATTGATTTTTGTTGAAGATGAAACTTGTTCCACAAATACTAGGGGGGTGTGTAGAGTTAGCCCAGTAAGATTCAAATTATTTTGAATAGTTTACAAATTTGTTAAAATAGAAATGGTTAAATTTGGAAGTTGTTGGTCCTGTTTTAATTATGTTAAGGCCATTTTAATTATTCGAATGAGGTTGGTCCTTACATGAAAATTAGTTAGTGAATATTTACAAAATTATGAACATTTCTGTTTTACTGTTTGAAGGAACAATTTACTTAACTTTATTTTAAAAATTGAAAATGGCTTTGATTTTTGGAGAGGTGGCAAGCTACATAGTAATCACGATGACATGGCCACCATTAGGGGGAGATTACTATAGCATGATTCTCGGGGTGTTACAAATCTCCTCCACTACAAGAAATCTCTTCCCGAGATTTGAGAGCTAGAGTGGAGGGGAAGGAATTGGTTACGAAATTCTAACGAGTCTTCTTGGCCTTGGTTGCTCTTCTCAAGATGTTGATCCCTCTCATTGATGTCTTCATTTCTCTACTCCAGGTCATCATGATGAAGCCGGCATCCTTTCTTCAAGATCTCCATCGTACTTACGACAGAATAAGGGGTGGGTATTCCAGGAGAATGGACCTCTGCAAGGTTGACCATCTGGTTGATAACATCGGGGAAGGTGTCGGAAAGTAACTCTCGAATCGAAACTTAATAAAATACTGAGAGCAAAGTAAGGAGGTATCATGGGAAGTTTCAAGCGGGGAGGCAATTGTTCGATGCCTGAAACAAGGTGCGATAGGGGTCCAGAGCAACTAGATTAAGTATTGTGTCTGTTACCAGAATAGATCACTAGGAAGGTGGCCCGTGAACTACATACGAGGCCACACGCGAGGAACAACTTGGGAAACCGGGGGATGTGCAGGAGAGTCAGGTTTCGATCCTGTGGAACTGTGGGTTATGGGCCCACCATGTGGGTTAAAGTAGGAGGGAACCGACATCTTGCGCGGTCATGATAGCAGGGCATCATGATAGCCAGGCATGTCGGAGAAGAGACTGTCGGTTATGTTGCCAACAACATTGGTACCAAGGGCGAGGGACGGAGAGAACCATTTTCCTGCTCATTGAAATGAGGCGGACCTATAAAAGTTCTTGTCCATCGATGGTTACCGGAATGTCATCAACAATAGTAACAGGGTCTTGCTGACAGAATTGTACACCGAGGAGTTTACCTAATCAGGAGAATATTACTGCTTAGATCCTATAGAACACCAGGAAGGTCAAACAAACCAATGGAAAGGAAAATGTGATCATCAGGTTAAATAGAACAATGGAAAGGAAAAATGTGTTTAAACACATATTTCAGGGGTATAACCTTCCCAGGGACAAGCAGAGCATGATATCCATGACATGATATAATGTAGAAAACTCTTTAGGTAAGGAGAGAGAAATTTCATGACATTACCCATACAGCGGTGTTTGGATAATTGATAAAGAAAAGTTTAGCATTGTGGTTCAAATGTTCTTATTGAAAATCGGAGTACCACACGCATGCTTCAAGATAGCATTGACATGGTCTTCAAGCAAGGATCGAACTTGGATACACAAAGGATTCATCAGGAACAACATATAGAATGAGTCTTACGATTTCCTCCAGGAAGAATGGTTATCCTTGCAAAAGAAATTATAATGATAGGTCCTCCAGCCAGGGGGGTGCTAGGCATGACATCATAATACCGGGTCATCAAAGGACCAACATCATAACTTCTGGAAAGTTGTCCCAACCATCATATCTGACCGAGATTCAGATCCGATTGGTGTCATGATACCTCAGACTCAGGATGTCCAAGAAGAAAAGGTGCAACACAAATCAACGAAATGACATTGCAAGATTATGGGGAAATGAACTATGGGAGCGGGTTCCTGAAACAATAGTTCATCATTAAACCAAGGAGGGGATGAGAAGGTGGTTGATGGACTCAACGACAATTCATTGAGATTTTCAAAGGATGGATTCCCACACTTATGTGAACAAGGGGATACCAGTTGTCGGATCAAATGACATAATGATGTATGCAAAAAAACATACACAATTAAAAATTGGCTGAAAGGTGCACCCGAATTATGGGCTTAGGTAATACGATCAATGTTAGAACGGTGATTCGATAACCAATGGTCTAAGAATGAAATATCGACCGTTAACTTGAAAGCAATAGGGTTGCTAGAAGTTTTGAAGTCACATGTCATAGTTCAATTGTCGGTTTTCCGGTTAGAAACAACACGGTGACCAAGGAATGAACGGATGTGGAAAGAAGTATCACCTGTATCAAGATCTCATAAGAGGTGGTGAAATTCTCATGACTGTCTTGACATAAAAGATGGTAATACTTCCAAGGTAAAGAAGAACAACTGCTGGGTAGCAAGGATCTCAAGGTATAACACAAAACACGAACAAGTTTGTGTTGAACAGAAGGCAATAAAGTGGTCGATGATAACACGAACCATCGAGGGGCAAGGATGGTATTACCCATCAAGAATTCGATATATATCTTGGAAGAGCTTAGGATGTTGAAGATGATCACGACACATTTGTCGAAAGATTTCATGAAGATGTAATGGATCATCGATGACATCAAGCAAAAGGAAGGGTGAAGCGAAAGTTATCATAACCATGGGTATGAAACAAACTCGAAATCAAGTTTGCTATTCAAGGAGAAATGATATGACAAGGAAGATCGACGTAAGATTAGCTCACGGTCGAAATTTGTGCTCCGTGAAGAAGGACCAAGTAGCACAGTTAAAATTTAGAATGATAATGATATAGCTGATTAGGCTAGGAATGACTTGAAGGAGTATTAAACTCATAAGCAACAAAAATTGCTTAGGGTTATCGAACCGGAAAGCGGAATCAGTTCACATATCGGTGTCCTTGGTTGACGACAACCTAGAACCCAGGAAAATTGGAGTCAGTGAGAAATAATCAATTGATGAAGAACCCATAAGAAGTTATGCGGTTCATGCGGTTCCAAGATATTCCTGAGACACCAGAGTGTAATACTCGATGGTAGATCAAAGTAAAGGTTGGACATGTGCATTGATATGCAAAAGACAAGTACTTCAACATATCCGAGAAAAGGAACCAACGAATGTCAATATGGCCGAAACTATGATTGCAAAGGATCAGATCCCAGATATAAGATGAACTTATACCAAGGAAATAATTAATTTAAGAGTAGCTTCCATGATAAGATCTACATTGTGTCCATGGGCATGAACACAAAGTTCAAGGTCGACTCCCACTTCTTCAATGCATAACCTTTCGTTTTACTTCTAGCTTTTGATGAGGTTGTAGTGTAGAAATTTTATCTGGTGAAACAACAGAAGAGTATGACTCGTGAAAACTTTCGGGTTCATACAGTTTGGGGAAGGCATAGGTTCAACCCATCGAGGCATGTTAGGAGCATATACCACAATTTCAGGAATAAATAACACAAGCTCGATAGTAGAGCATGCTGGAGAAAGCAGAGGATACAATTTAACAAAGGCATTATGTATCCGAGGAAAGGCTCACAAGCTTATAGAATATGAAGGACGTTGTCGGATAAAATCCAACAAAGGATCTAGTGGTCCACAAGGGATCTGATGTAAGCATCGGTACTCAACCAGAGGAAGAAAGAATGCAAGGAGGTCGGATTATAGAAACAACTGACTAACTCAAAGCTCAAATGCAAAGGAATTATGAATTCCAAGACAAGGGATTAGAAGCAATGCCTTGATTAGGGATCGATAAGTGGAATAGCCTTAGGTTTACTATCGATGGCAATTTGATTGGCCGAGATCTAGCTCATGTTTAAAAATGACGTCTGAGCTGGAAGGACGAAATGAAGGATCTGATTAAGGATTGCGGGCATTCGCAACATATTGATTCAACAGACTCTAACCGATAATGACTAAGAATGCCAATAAGATTACCGAACTTTTGAGGTTAATCATAATGCAAGCAAGCAAGAATTTCAAGAGCAGTAGGCTGTTGAGGAGTTTCGGGGATCGAATGGTATTTCGAAGACTTCTGTGAAATACATGAATCAACTGGGGATGATCGGATAGCCGATAAGTGCGAGAAATTATCCATAAGGGTATGTCTACGGCAAAGAGCTGCAAAGCGGTGGGCACAAGGATTCTAGAAGAAATTTTTAGGGTATCAAGTAATAACAGGGGCAACTGGGAACAAAGGTAAGAACGATAAGTGTAAGCAGTTATCCATAAGGATCTATCGGTGGTCGGGAATAGCAAAAGTGGTGGGCACAAGGTCTCGAGAGTATAATGGAGAGTATCTTCGGAATCTTCCGGTGAAGCAGGCCATCATCTATGATGGGGCTCTTCAGGAGAAAGTATTTACGAGAACCTAGAGTTAGAGTTAGCAAAATCATTTAACCCGAATAGAAGGGAGATCAGAGTCCCAGAGTATAGACGAGGAGTACAAGATCCTAATACCACCCAAATGACAACATGGGCCCGTAAGGCACACAACCATGTTAGTAAAAGTTTTTTAGTGACTAGACTCGACTTTGGCCAAGGAGTGTGGAAGGGGGATTCCTACAGACAGTCGGCTCTGATACCAACTTGTGACGCCCCCGATTCAATCGTACACTAATCATACACGCAAACGTGTACAATCAAGATCAAGGACTCATGGGAAGATATCACAACACAACTCTACAAATAAAAATAAGTCATACAAACATCATATTACAAGCTAGGGGCCTCGAGGGCTCGAATACAAGAGCTCGATCATAGACGAGTCAGCGGAAGCAACAATATCTGAGTACAAACATAAGTTAAACAAGTTTGCCTTAAGAAGGCTAGCACAAACTAGGATACATATCGAAAGAGGCACAAGCCTCCTGCCTGGGATCCTCCTGAACTACTCCCGATCGTCGTCAGCAGCCTGCACGTAGTAGTAGGCACCTCCAGTGTAGTAGGAGTCGTCGTCGACGGTGGCGTCTGGCTCCTGGGCTCCATCGTCTGGTCGCAACAATTGGATATAGGAAGGGGAAAAAAGGGGGAGCAAAGCAACCATGAGTACTCATCCAAAGTACCCGCAAGCAAGGAGCTACACTACATATGTATGCATTGGTATCAACTGGAAAAGAGGTATCATATGTGGACTGAACTGTAGAATGCCGGAATAAGAGGGGGGTAGCTAGTCCTATCGAAGACTATGCTTCTGGCCACCTCCATCTTGCAGCATGTAGAAGAGAGCAGAAGGTAAGTTCACCAAGTAGCATTGTGTAGCATAATCCTAACCGATGATCCTCCCCTCGACGCCCTGTGAGAGCGATCACCGGTTGTATCTGGAACTTGGAAGGATGTGTTTTATTAGGTATCCAATTCTAGTTGTCATAAGGTCAAGGTACAACTCCAAGTTATCCTATTACCGAAGATCACGGCTATTCGAATAGATTAACTTCCCTGCGGGTGTGCACCACATTTCCCAACATGCTCGATCCCCTTTGTCCGGACACACTTTCCTGGGTTATGCCCGGCCTTGGAAGATCAACACGTGGCAGCCCTACCTAGGCACAACAGAGAGGTCAGCACGCCGGTCTAAATCCTATGGCGCAGGGGTCTGGGCCCATCGCCCATTGGACACCTGCACTTTGCGAGGGCGGCCGGTGAGTAGACCTAGCAACCTCCATTACAAAGAAAGTTATGTTACGCGGTCCAACCCGGCGTGTGCCGCTCAGTCGATGATGTCACGAAGGCTTCGGCTGATACCACGACGTCGAGTGCCCATAACTGTTCCCGCGTAGTTGGTTAGTGTGTATAGGCCAGTAGCCAGACTCAGATCAAATATGTAGATCTCGTTAAGTGTGTTATTTTGAAGTAACCGCGGACGTCGACCAGGGCTAGGCCCACCACTCACCTGGGTGGTCTCAACCTGCCCTGTCGCTCCGCCACAAAGATCCACACAGAGGGCCGTCGGGAAAGTATGTCCTTCCAGCCCTCAATTCGTGAATCAACCGCGGGTACTCAATGAGCCGACCCGACTTTAATGACAACATATATCATGTGTAGTAGGTATAGTATATATACATGATCAATACCCGACGTGATCACGACCCGATAGTATAGCATGGCAGACATACAAGAATGTAGGGCCGCTGTTGATAAACTAGCATCCTATACTAAGCATTTAGGATTGCAGGTAAGGTATCAATAGTTGTAGCAACAATGACAGGCTATGCATCAGAATAGGATTAACGGAAAGCAGTAACATGCTACACTACTCTAATGCAAGCAGTAGAGGGAAGAGTAGGTGATATCTGGTGATCAAGGGGGGGGGGCTTGCCTAGTTGCTCTGGCAAGAAAGAGGAGTCATCGATATAGTCGATCACAGGGGTAACGACAGCGGTCTCAGGGTTTACCGGAAAGAAGTAATGAAGGGGAACACAATAAATAACAGAGCAATCAAAGCATCACAAAGCATAACATGGCAATACATGGTGCTAGAGTGACCTAACGCAGTAGGAGGTGATACCGGCGAAGGGGGAAAACATCCAAGAAAGTATCCTCGGTGTTTCACGTTTTCAGATAGATGAATCGGAGGAGGGCGGTTGTAGGTTCGCTATGCTAGCAACATGTGGGGGACGAACCGACCGCGTAATCGGATTCGTCTCGTTGTCCTGAGCAACTTTCATATATAAAGTTTTTCGATCCAAGCTACGATTTATTTTCTATGATTTTTCGAAGCTTAAAATAATTTGTGAAATTGTTATTATTTAAATTAATCCAAAACCAGAAATTATGACATCAGCCTGACGTCATCGTGACATCAGTAGTCAACTGTGTTGACCAGGGTCAAATTGACGTGGGGGACCCACCTGTCATTGATTGTTACTTAATTAGCAGAATTAATTAGACTAATTAGGTTGTTAATTTGTTAATTAAGTAAATTAATTATTCTACTAATTAACTAATTAATTAGTTTTTTTGTATTTGCCTTGGGGGTGGGGCCCCCCGTCAGTGGCCCATAGGCAAGTGGATCAGGCGCTGGGCTCGGGTTAAAGGGATCGTGGGTGCCTGACAGGGCGCCCCGGGGGCGCTGGCGAGGCGTGGAACGAAGGGGAAGAGGCCGGCCATGGCGGGGCAGGGCGGCGGCCCGGGTGGGCTCCGCCGGCTGGAGGCGGACGCCGCCGCAAGCGGTGGGGTGCGGCTGTGGCGACGGGAGGAGCAGGCGGAGGTGGGACGCAGGGAACCGGTGGGAGCAACGTCTGTGGGTGCGGGGGTGAGCACGGGGCGACGCAGCGCAGCAGGTTGGGCGCGGAAGCAGGCGAGCAGGGAGCGGCTGAGAGCAGCAGAGCTTCAGCAGGCAAAAGCAGCAGCAATCAGCGGCGGGGCGAAGGGGACTAGCAGCAGCGGCAGTAGTGCAGCACCAAGCGGCACGGGCGGGGCGATGCAGCTTCGGCAGCAGGAGGGCCACGGTAGCGGACGGCTACAGGCGTGTGGGCGACTAAGGCGGCCGCAGCCAAGCGCGGGCACGCACACATGTGGGCACGGCCATGGCGAGGCCTGGTGCGGGCAACGTACAACCACGCAAGCAAGGGCGCGGCGACCGGTCGAACTACCGAACGGTGCATACGGCGACGGGACCTAAGGGGGAGGAAAGAGAAACGAAGGAGGGGCTCCCTATGGTTCAGATGA
Organism: Triticum aestivum; assembly: GCF_018294505.1. Classification (NCBI taxonomy): domain Eukaryota; kingdom Viridiplantae; phylum Streptophyta; class Magnoliopsida; order Poales; family Poaceae; genus Triticum; species Triticum aestivum. Next base: position 326,000,913 of record NC_057794.1, read on the forward strand.
GCAGGCCATTGAGGTTGAACATGGAGAGGAGCAACCGAATCGGGCGAGGCGTGCGTTGGCCGCGGAGGAAGAAGAAGGTGCAGGGGACATTGAGGCGGCTCCCCAGCTTCGATCCAGGGGCGATGAGGACCAAGAAGTACAAGCCGGAGCTGTTGGACATCTTGGTGGGGCGCGGGAACGACGGTGGCCGTGGGATCGAGCGCGCAGGACGGCGGCGGCAATGGGCGGGATACAGAGGGAGAGCACGAGTGAGAAAGATGGAGTGAGTGGCTACTAGGGTTCGCTAGGGGGTCGACAACGACCTTATCCAACTCGGGTGCATAGCGGATGACCGACGCGTGGACATCCACGGCTGGACGCACGCGCTGTGTCCACGCCATGGCCTTGCCTCCTGCTCTGTCAACAGGTAGGAGAAAGGCCGGCCGATGTGGGCTGGGCCGCACTGTGGTTGTGGTCGGCCCAAGCAAACAGTAGAACCTTGCCCTTTTTCTTTATTCCTTTTCTGCTTTCTATTTCTCTCTATTTTGCCTTTTATTTTAATAGTGATTAATTTTTGTTGAAGATGAAACTTGTTCCACAAATAGTAGGGGGATCTGTAGAGTTAGCCCAGTAAGATTCAAATTATTTTGAATAGTTTACAAATTTGTTAAAATAGAAATGGTTAAATTTGGAAGTTGTTGGTCCTGTTTTAATTATGTTAAGGCCATTTTAATTATTCGAATGAGGTTGGTCCTTACATGAAAATTAGTTAGTGAATATTTACAAAATTATGATCATTTCTGTTTTACTATTTGAAGGAACAATTTATTTAAATTTATTTTAAAAATTGAAAATGGCTTTGATTTTTGGACAGGTGGCAAGCTTCATAGTAATCACGATGACATGGCCACCATTAGGGTGGAGATTACTATAGCATGATTCTCGGGGTGTTACATGATCGAAGTCTTTTCATGGATTCAACCTTATGTCCATCTGACAAAAGTCACATCACATTTGCTGACACTGGTAAAAGCAAGGTATTGGTTCTAGGTAGAGTTGCTATCTCAAAGGATCGGCACATGGATAAAGTGATGCTTGTTGAGTCCCTTGGTTTTAACTTAATGTCTGTCTAATGTTGTGTGATCTGAACATGATTGTGATGTTTGGAAGATATCGTAGCCTTGTGCTTATGGAATCTGACAAATCTCTAGTCTTTGAAGGCACTAGTGCAGGATGCTGCTAACACGACACTACGATCAGAGACCCTTCGAGAAACTGTGTGTGATGCCATAATCGCAAACGTGTTGTATGAAAACCGTCAAAAAAGGTGAAAACGCATGTGATGGAGGATGCATCAAACACGTTTCAGATTTTAGTTGCGTGTGCGATCCAGGGCATATGGTTCAGTCCAATGAACTGTTTGCGATGAGGCGCAACAAAAGAAACAGGCGGCCTGATGAAGGCGTGTGCGATATAGAGCATATGGTTCACTCGGATGAACTGTTTGTGATTAGGCAACACAAAAGAAACGGGCAGCCAGATGATGGTGTATGTGATATACACCATACAGTTCACTCGGATGAACTGTTTGTGATTAGAAAACACAAAAGAAACGGTTAGCCAGATCAAGGTGTGTGTGTGATTGAGGGCATACGCTTCAGAAGGATTAACTGTTTGCGATTAGGCAATAGAACAGAAACGGGTAAGCCAGATCAAAGTGTCTGCGATTGATGGCATACACTTCACATGGATGGACTGTTTGCCTTTAGCCACAACAAACTAAAACAGTTAGATAGATCAACGTGTGTGCGCTAGACAGGCACACCCATTCTAATTAAAAGATGTGTGCTGACATTGCCTATCGCGGTGCACCCTATGGTGCAAACGCCACGAACGTGGCCGAGAAGGCGTACGTGCCCATGTTACGCCTTCCGAGAATAGTGCCGCACTTATAACCTTCAGTAAATTTTGAGCATGTGTCCCATCACATTCCAAATTGCGAACCTGTTCACACCTATCAAAACCTACACAGTTTCCCACTTAGGAGCATATTACTACGCGGTTATAAATACTACTACTCCAAGATGACTGCACATTCCTCCTCAACTCCTCATCCACAAAAAGTCAAAAATAAACAAGTCATTCATCATCGTTCCCTTGCGTCCGTCATGGCCAGCGTGAATTCTGGGTCGAGAGATCGCCACCAGGGAGAGGCGATCCTGAAAGCGGGAGCACGAGAGATGTCCCGCCTCGCCGTGATAGCAGCCAACATGTCCTGCCGCACGGCCGTAGCAGCAGAGAGGTCCCGCCGTGCCGCCGAAGTAGCACAGAGGACCCGCCGCGCTGTCGAAGCAGCAGACTGGTTCGGCCGCGTCGCGGAAGTAGAAGTGATGTCGCGCCGCGCCGCGAATTAATGCAGCAGAGATGTCCTCCCTTGCCGCGACAGCCTGAGAAAGTGCCTCGCGGGCAGGCGAGGACTCTTACAGGTGCATGCGTGCCCTCGTCCATAGGCAGATGGATCAGATCTCCAGGTGGGCGAGGTTGCCGGATGACCTGCAAGCCTCGTTTGAACAGTCTACCGACGTCATCCAGCAACTAAATGAGAGCAATGCGAAGCTCCGGGCCGAGCGCGACCTGCTGAGGGCGAAGATCGTCGGAAGTGCAGAGCAGCAGGAGCAGACCACTGCCTTGTTGAAGAGGACCGGCTTCACCGTCGAGAAACTTATGGACGAGAATAACAAGCTGCGAATCGAGCGCAGAAGGCTGGTGGAGGAATCCGTGGATGCTCTCAAGCAGCATCTTGAGGACAAGAAAGAGCTCGTTGCCGCTCGCCGCGGAGACTAGTTCCAGCGGCCTGCAGCAACACATCAAGAAAGTAGAGATCAGCGAGCCAGATCATTGTCTTCCTTCTTCTTTTGCCCTTGTGTATTTTGGGCGTTGCCGCATGTGGCTTTTTTAATTATGTTTCTAAATATGTAAGATAATTATTATCCACTGTCATCATCCTTATATTCATCATGCTTGCTATAAATCGCAGTCAATGCTATATAGGTCCGTCGGATCTTACATCAAGATCCGTGCAGAACTTTCTTTTCAGATTTTCATTTTTCTCTCTTAAATCTCAGTCTAGTGAGACATATAGCCACGTCGTAGAATAGGTGCTCAGGCGCCATTAATGGAGACGTTGGGAGGGAGATGCGCGGCGGGTAGCGGTCAAAGGGCTCTCCTCTTGATGAGCACGCGCAGGGGTCTGATTGCATGCCTCCCGTACTCAAATAGCTACCCTGCACGGCACCTCCTAGACAATAAAAAAAGGGGGCGCGTGGCCGCACGTAATTAGTAAGTCGAACGCCCACGGTTTCAATAATAGTTGTGTTTCTGATTTGTAACATGACAACACTTGTTCCAAAATGATTTTGTTGATTGTCAATGTGTGGGCATTCGCAAATCGGACAGAAAAATTACCATAGCTTGTTGGTGCCATGTCATGAGACCATGCCAAGTTTCATGATTTTCAGGCGTGTTTTGGAATTACGGGAATTAAAAAACCAAGTATCTCAATCTTTTCGGCCGAGCCACGACGTCCAGATGTTTAAATTTCACTCCCATCTCTTGCATGGGACCTAGAAATTCACCCAAGGACACACATGTGATTTTTCAAACAACTTTGGTGCACTGTAGCATGTGCTTGTAGTTCAAATTTAGATTATGCACATTAAATGTCCAGAAACTCAATTAATGTATAAAAGGCCAAACGAACCCAGAATAATTCCAAAATTTAGCACGATACTTCTATTTGGTCTAATCTGGCTGTGTAAAAAAATAAGGCGGGAGAAGGCAGTGTACATATGTCATTTCGCACACGGAGGTGACACGTTCCCTCTCGGAACCACGAGCCTTCTTGAGGGAAGCTCCGGTTTGTAAGAAGCTTACACCAAAGCTTGTCCCAATTCGGCCAAAAATATTACCGCGGCATGTTGGTGCCATGTCATGACACCATGCCAAGTTTCATGATTTTCAAGCGTGTTTTGGAATTACAGGAATTAAAAAACCAAGTTCCCCAATCTTTCCGGCCAAGCCACGATGCCCAGATATTTGAATTTCACTCCCATCTCTTGCATGGGACCTAGAAATTCACCCAAGGACACACATGTGATCTTTCAAACAACTTGAGTGCACTAGAGCATGTGCTTGTAGTTCAAATTTGAATTATGCACATTAAATGCCCAGAAACTCAATTAATGTATAAAAAAGGCGAAACGAGTCCGAAATAATTCCAAAATTTAGCACGCTACTTCTAGTTTGTCTAATCTGGCTATGTAAAAAAATAAGGCGGGAGAAGGCAGTGTACGTATGTCGTTTCGCATATGGAGGTGACACGTTCCCTCTCGGAACCACGAGCCTTCTTGAGAGAAGCTCTGGTTTGCAAGAAGCTTACACCAAAGCTTGTCCCAATTCGGCCAAAAATATTACCGTAGCATGTTGGTGCCATGTCATGACACCATGCCAAGTTTCATGATTTTCAGGCGTGTTTTGGAATTACAGGAATTAAAAAACTAAGTTTCTCAATCTTTCCAGCTGAGCCACGATGCCCAGATATTTGAATTTTACTCCCATCTCTTGCATGGGACCTAGAAATTCACCCAAGGACACACATGTGATTTTTCAAACTACTTTGATGCACTGGATCATGTGCTTGCAGTTCAAATTTGAATTATGCACATTAAATGCGCAGAAACTCAATTAATGTATAAAAAGGGTGAAACAAGCCTGAAATAATACCAAAATTTAGCACGGTACTTATATTGGTCTAAGCTGGCTGTGTAGAAAAATTAAGGTGGGAGAAGGCAGTGTACGTATGTCGTTTCGCACATGGAGGTGACACGTTCCCTCTCGGAACCACGAGCCTTCTTGAGGGAAGCTCCGGTTTGCAAGAAGTTTACACCAAAGCTTGTCCCAATTCGGCCAAAAAAATTATCGCAGCATGTTCGTTCCGTGTCATGACACCATGCCAAGTTTCATGATTTTCAAGCATGTTTTGGAATTACAGAAATTAAAAAACCAAATTTCTCAATCTTTCCGGTCAAGCCACGACGCCTAGATGTTTGAATTTCACTCCAATCTCTTCCATGGGACCTAGAAGTTCACCCAAGGACACACATGTGATTTTTCAAACAAATTTTGTGCACTGGAGCCTGTGCTTGTAGTTCAAATTTGAATTATGCACATTAAATGCCCAGAAACTCAATTAATGTATGAAAAAGGCAAAACGAGCCCGAAATAATTCCAAAATTTAGCACGTTATATTTGGTCTAATCCGGTTGTGCAAAAAAATTTAAGGCAGGGGAAGGGAGTGTACCTATGTTGTTTCGCACACGGAGGTGACACGTTCCCTCTCAGAACCATAAGCCTTCTTGGGGGAAGCTCTGGTTTGCAAGAAGCTTACACCAAAGCTTGTCCCAATTCGGCCAAAAAAATTACCGCAACATGTTCGTGCCATATCATGAGACCATGCCAAGTTTCATGATTTTCAGGCGTGTTTTGGAATTACAAGAATTTAAAAACCAAGTTTCTCAATCTTTCCGGCCAAGCAACGATGCCCAGATGTTTGAATTTCACTCCCATCTCTTGCATGGGACCTATAAATTCACCCAAGTACACACATGTGATTTTTCAAACAACTATGGTGCACTGGAGCACGTGTCTGTAGTTCAAATTTGAATTATGCACATTAAATGCCCAGAAACTCAATTAATGTATAGAAAGGCCAAACGAACACGGAATAATTCCAAAATTTAGCACGATACTTCTATTTGTTCTATTCTGCCTGTGTAAAAAAATTAAGGCAGGAGAAGGCAGTGTACGTATGTCGTTTCGCACACAGAGATGACACGTTCCCTCTCGGAACCAGGAGCCTTCTCGAGGGAAGCTCCGGTTTGCAAGAAGCTTACAGCAAAGCTTGTCCCAATTCGGCCAAAAAATTTACTGCATCATGTTGGTGCCATGTCATGACACCATGCTAAGTTTCATGATTTTCAGCCGTGTTTTGGATTTACAGGAATTAAAAACCAAGTTTCTCAATCATTCCGGCTAAGCCACGACACCTAGATGTTTGAATTTTATTCCCATTTCTTGCATGGGACCTATAAATTCACCCAAAGACACACATGTGATTTTTCAGCAAACTTTGGTGCATTGGAGCATGTGCTTGCAGTTCAAATTTGAATTATGGACATTAAATGCCCAGAAACTCAATTAATGCATAAAAAAGCCAAACGAATCCGGAATACTTACAAATTTAAACTCGACACTCATGTACTAGTTGCATGTTCACTGTATGTAAATGTTCTAGCAATTCAAACACTATCCTTTCCCTCCGTAACACCATTTTGTCTTTCAAAACATAATGAAAAAATCAGGTATACCACAAATAGTTTACTAGAAAGAATCGTGTGGATGCGATATAAAATATCTTGGCGCACCGTCTTGTCTGGCTTACGCAGGAAGCTTTGTCGCCTACACTCCACAGCCCTCGCTTGAACCACACTTGCGCGCCAGTTTCTCGCGGCACCGAGCGATTTTTTTTGCCACCACGGAAATATCTATCTCCCCGCCCCCTCCCTCCTACCAAAAGCCACATTTCCACTATTCCTCCTTGCTTTCCAAGCTCAAACCTTCACTATTGCTTACTGGCAGCTCAGGCTCCTCGCCGGCGACCCTTCTTCTTGCAGCGCCGCCTCCTCGCCGGCTACCCTCCTTCTTGCAGCACCGCCTCCTCGCCGGTGACCCTTCTTCTTGCAGCGCCGCCTCCTCGCTAGAGACCCTTCTTCTTGCTGCACGACCTCCTCGCCACCGACCCTTCTTCTTGCTGTACGGCCTCGTCAATATGGTCAGGTAATCCACACCCCACCCACACCATCCACCTCCTTTCCCGTCCCACATGCCCCGACTGATGGAGCGACACCTTCCACCAAAATCACTGCCCCTCCTCAAATTAAGCGCCGCCCACAGCCATTTTACACGCAGTATAACATGGAGCTGAGTAGCATGCTATCGCACGCGCGAACGGTCGCTATGGCTGACAAGCATGTCGACCGCCAGATCTTGGAGGAGCACCTCGTCTTCAAGGCCACCGTCGACACCGTCGCGCGGTTGTGTACTTTAAAATACAGTTTGTGATGTTTTCTCGAGGCCACCGCTAGTGCCTTCTAGTGATTTTTCCTCTGTAATGTTAATATGCAATCTGATGTTCAGTTAACAGTTTGGTCCTCTGAAATGTAATGTTCAGTTAACACTTTGGTCCAACAATTGCTACATTTCGTAGTACTATTCTCAAGCATTCTTTGTTTTGTTAACCGTCTTATCTTCTAGTGCATGTTTCTATTCTGCAATGTCGTGCTCAGTTAACTATTTTTGTTCATTTGGTCTGTTGTCCATTTAACTGTTTGGTTCAGTTCTGCAATTTGATTTTCATTTGTTGTGGGTACAATTTTGTATTGTTATGCATGTGACACCAATCGAATTTGGCTGTACTCAATACAAATTCTATTGATAGTATGGCAACTCTCAGTTAACCTGATCAAGATCTTCCTTATGTGTGTTGCAGGGAAACAATGGGAGACACTGCGGTTTACCATCGAGGTTTGTTCAAGCAGGGTCCTTTGGCTAATAGCACATTATTGTGGAGTTGCAGGAATCATTCTAATATTTAGGTTTCTTACAATTTGATCTTGCACATGTAGGTCCTGCTGTCAGAGGCTTAGACCCACTGTTCGACCCATTTTGCATATGGGGAAATGAGATGTCCATGAATATCAGTCAAGTCAAGAAACTCAGAAAGATTGTTAGGATGAAGAAACTTGCGACGAATAATAACAAGATCTTTGTTTGCACAATGAAGAAGATACCAGACAACTATAGGATGGTACTAATTCTTTTACCTTGTTTTTACCCCTTGCGCCATTTCAAAATTTACAACAGCGATTTATGCATAGCTTTGTTTTGAGTACTTTTCAAAGAAGTTCACCGATAATTACCTCTCAAACCACCTGCATGGTCAAGAGGCAAGGAAGGTATTCATTCAACACTCACGGTACAATATTGAAGTCTTGCTGAAGAGGACAAAGGTTGGGCGGGAAATTATCCATAGCCACTGGCCTAAAGTTGCAAGGACATTCAACATCACTGAAGGCTCAATATTTGCCTTCCGCTTCTGCAGTTTCCCAGATTAGATTGATCTGTCTATTTACTATGTATGATGCTACTTTCCAAAGGTTTTGATGCTGCATGTGAAACTTGGTGCTATTGTGTAATGGCGTAACTGAGTGTTGAAGCTATCTGATGTAATTTGATTATGAAATCCTGGTTGCTTTTATATGGATATGAAATATCTGGCGTGTTTTATAAGAAATATCAGTTTGATTAGTACATGGATTATCAATAATAGGCTAATTACCCTGCTTATTGGGGTTTTCTATTGCAAACGGTTACTCGGACAGCGCCATGGGTGATGAACTCAAACAACCCGCACGGTTTCTAGTAAGTAGGTGTGTTCGATCAACTAACAATCACACATGGCTTTTGGTAGCGAACTGTTTGCATTAGGCCACCTTGCACACACGTTTCCACACAAAGAACAGTGTGTTATGTACATACCTACGGAAATGATTTTTTGGGATTCACCGTGTGGGATGTACATACCTACGGAAATGATTTCTGGGATTCATCGTGTGGGATGAACATACCTACGGAAATGATTTCTGGGATTCACCGTGTGGCATGTACATACCTACAGAAATGATTTCTGGGATTCGCCGTGTGGGATGTACATACCTACGGAAATGATTTCTGGGATTCACCGTGTGGATGTACATACCTACGGAAATGATCGGGTTTCCATGCCTCGCCCAATCGCACATGGCCCCAGCCAGGGTCCCACGAGGGCCTATCCCCAACGATTTCTGGGTCGTGTGGGAAGGACCCCCCTATCGCCCACACTCACTTGGCGATGGTTCCAAATGTCGTTGCGGAAAGAGGTTTTAAACCGTTTGTTTAGGACGTCGATGTACCAGTGAGGGTATCGAAAGGATGATTCGTACATGGTAGATTTCTCAGCAGGACCACAGTTGGCCATATGTCTTCTAGCAAAAGCTTCAGAGTGCTGGTCTGGCATCGGAGGCTAGGGCATGCTGGCATGAGGAACTTGTACACACTCGCGAAGAAGAAACATGTCGTAGGCATCGAGGGTGTCAAGTTCAAGAAGGATCATCTGTGTGGTGCCTGCGAAGCTGGAAAGATGATAAGGGCCAAGCATCCCTCGAAGACAATCATGATGACATCCCGTCCCTTCGAGGTGCTTCACATGGACTTATTTTTCCCTACTCATTACTCTACTCTTACTACCACTGCTTGCCTCTATGGCTTCGTCATTGTTGATGATTACTCAAGATACACATGTGTGCATATAATCCTCTACAAGAATGAAGTGCAGGATGTCTTCAGACGATTCGACAATCGTGCCATGACGAACTATGGCATCAAGATCAAGCACATCAGAAGTGACAACGGCACATAGTTCAAGAACACCGGCCTCAAAACTTATCTTGATACATTGGGCATCACTCATGAGTTCTCAGCTCCACACACACCTCAGTAGAATGGCATCATGGAGCGCAAGAACAGAACCCTCATTGAGATGGCTCGGACGATGCTTGATGAGTACAAGACTCCAAGGAAGTTCTGGACTGAAGCCATTGATACTGCATGCCATGTCATCAACCGTGTTTATCTTCACAAGCTTCTAAAGAAGACATCATATGAGCTACTAACTGGTAAGAAGCCAAACGTCAGTTACTTCAGAGTATTTGGTGCTAGGTGCTGGATCAAGGATCCGCATCACACTTCAAAATTTGCACAGAAAGCACATGAAGGTTTTATGCTTGGGTACGAAAAGGATTTGCACTCCTACAAAGTATTCAACCTCTTTCACTATAAAGTGGTTGAAACTATAGATGTGCAGTTCGATGAAACTAACGGCTCGCAAAGAGAGCACCTGCCAAATGTGCTAGATGAAGTCTCACCAAGTGAATCCATCAAGCTTATGGGTACTGGAGAAATCATACCTTTCAAAGGCTCAGGCTGAAGAAGAACCCATCATTTCTGCACTTAATCAACCCGAAGACACTGCTCAGCCCGAAGTCAATACTGATGATGAAGACAATGATCAGCAAGAGAAAGGTCTTCGTCCAGTTCATCCTCGTGTTGCAAATGAAGTGCGGATTGAAAAGATAATTGATAGCATCAATGCACCTGATCCACTCACTCATTCAAGAGAAACACAACTAGCAAATTTCTGTGGGCACTTTACATTTGTATCTATATCCGAACCCAAGAAAGTTTCTGAAGCCTTCATGGAACCTGAATGGATTCAAGCAATGCAAGAAGAGCTTCAACAGTTCGAGCTGAACAATGTGTGGGAATTGGTTAAGCGTCCTGATCCTCGCAAGCACAATTTCATTGGCACCAAATGGATCTACCGCAACAGACAAGATGAGCATGGTCAAGTTGTTAGAAACAAGGCTCGTCTCATGCTCAAGGTTACACTCAAGTAGAAGGAATTGACTTTGATGAAACCTTTGCTCCTGTGGCTAGGCTTGAAGCCATTCGCATAATGCTAGCCTATGCCAACCATCACAACATCCTCTTGTACCAAATGGATGTGAAGAGTGCTTTTCTCAGTGGCAAGATTGAAGAAGAAGTGTATGTTGCACAACCATCTGGCTTTAAAGACCCAAAACATCCTCACATGGTATACAAGCTCAACAAGGCATTGTATGGCCTCAAACAAGCCCCTCGTGCTTGGTATGACACACTCAAATACTTCCTGAAGAGCAAAGGCTTCAAACCTGGTTCTCTGGATCCCACACTCTTCACGAAGACATATGATGGAGAACTGTTTGTATGCCAAATCTATGTGGATGACATTATCTTCGGCTGCACTGACAACAGATACGGTGATGAGTTTGGACACATGCTGCAAGAGCAATATCATATGTCCATGATGGGTGAGCTGAAATTCTTCCTCGGTCTTCAAATTCGTCAACATAACAACGACATCTTCATATCACAAGAGAAATACCTCAAAGATTGCCTGAAGAAGTTTGGAATGCAAGACTGCAAAGGATACACGACGCCAATGCCAACCAAAATTCATCTGGGCCTCGACGACAATGGTAAAGAGTTTGATCAAAAGGTATACCACTTCATGATTGGTTCTTTACTCTATTTATGTGCATCTAGGACAGATATAATGCTTAGCATTTGCATGTGTTCCTGATTCCAGGCGGCACCAAAGGAATCGCATCACTTAGCTGTGAAGCGAATTCTTTGATATTTGGCTTACACCCCAACACTAGGATTATGGTATCCAGAGGGCTCAGAGTTTGATCTAGTTGGATTCTCAGATGCTGATTATGCTGGTGACAAGGTTGATCACAAGTCCACATCAGGCACATGTCACTTTCTTGGACGATCTCTTGTTTGTTGGTCTTCAAAGAAGCAGAACTGTGTATCTCTCTCCACTGCTGGATCTGAATACATTGCTGCTGGATCTTGCTGCGCTCAGCTTCTATGGATGAAGCAAACTCTCAAGGACTATGGCATCCACCTGAAGCATGTGCCACTCTACTGCGACAATGAAAGCACCACCAAGATTGCCAATAACCCAGTTCGGCTCTTGAAGACAAAGCACATTCATATCCATCATCATTTTCTCAAAGATCATGTCATGAAGGAAGATATTGATATCATTCACATCAAAACTGAAGACCAATTGGCAGATATCTTCACAAAGCCCTTGGATGAGAAAAGGTTTTGCAAGTTGCAGTGTGAGCTAAATATCTTAGAATCCTCAAATGTCATGTAATTGGACACACATCCTAACGCTTATGCATGTTGATGACTTAGATGTGCATCACACAAAGTAACGTATATCTTCAATCAATGAAGACATACACTCTAAGTGTGAATACATTAAAGCGGAATTTGACTTCGGAGCACCACGATAATTGTGTGCCATTTCTGGGTCTAATACTTCCTATACGGTGGGTAACACCACCACCAAAATCTTTTTGAAGTGTTTTATGTGGCGTCAAAATTGCATAGTCTTCACATTTGATTTGTCTTCAACATTGATTTGACTTCAAGGTTTATCTTCACAATGTTGGTTTGGTCTGGTATATATAAATATTCTCGTTTTTTGTCCTCTACAGCATTCACTTATAGCTATGTCTTCATGATTGAATTTTTCTTGATCTAAGTGAATGTGATTGGACCCTAACCTCTTCTGTGCTTCTACCTCAAATTCTATCTATCCAAATCATATGCATTCTATTGAAACCTGTCATTTGTCTTCTCTGAGTCCTTGTCAGCAGAAGACAAAGAGACAAACATTTAAATTTGTTTTTATTGCCATATCCTTTTTGCCTGAAAACCAGAGAAGCCGAAACGACCACCCGACAATCCAGGCGTGCGTGGGAACATGGAACAACTTTCAATAAGTTGCATGCATGCCACATGTACTTCAGATGTGAACCGCCAGGGGCACCTGCGTAATTGCCTTATGTCGTCCCTATCCTTATAAATACACAACTCACCACAGTCATTATCTCTTCTTCCACCTCTCCACCTCACACAAACCCTAGCGCCTCTGCTAGCTCGTGTCGACGCCGGAGACAAAGCGCTTAGCTGCTGCGATTTCTTCGACACTGTCCTCACGCCGGCCGCGGACCTCATCCTCTCCGCCGTCACCGTAGGTGTCTTCCGTCGCCAAGTTAGGGCACAGAAGATTGAACTGCTCGGCCTCCAACTCTACCTCGTCTAGAAGTTCATTCGCGGTAATTAAATCTTACTTTTTACTGCCTTTTAGACCCATCAGATCCATCCACTTCAACCAAAAGTTGTTTCTTCACTTCCAAATATGGATCCATCCTTATCTACATCTCATATCATGCTAAGTATATTCACTTATGCTTCACAACTAGTTAGATTCCTCACTTGTACTTATTCATGGATTCGTACAAATCTGGAACCAACTCTCTTCAAATAAGTGAATGTCTTCGCACTATGAGGTCAATGTCTTCAAACTGATTTATCTTCAAAATCTTCTGAGAATGCAGATGACCTCTTCCCCTTCCCTCGCATCTCTAATGTTGTCACATGTACATGTCCTTGGGAGAATCCCTTGGTTCTCATAGTCTGCATTCATTTGCAGAGTTCTTACAGCGTTGTATTCACTCACCTGAAGCCAGTTCCTGTCTGACCAGCAAAAGGAAGCCATTCACTGTCTTGAAGCCTTTCAATCTGAATACAATGGTAATAGAGAAATCAGCTAGAAAGGGTGGCAGGCAACGTCATGGAAATACAGCCAAGGATTTACCTCCAGATCTGTTTGAGTTGTACAAGTCAGATCCTGAGGAAAGCTACAACCAACGCAAGACCCGAATCCAATGGATTCAAAGATATTGGGCAGAAGAATGGTTCGTGTACAGATTTGTGACTATTGAATATGCTAAAAAGAACACCATCAAGGGCCCTTGGGGAGATATTCTATACAGAAATCTGCAGCCCAAGTCCAAGTCTGAAGCCATTGCTCAAGGATTCTACCCATGCATGGTCCAAGGAACGAAGCCAGAGAATGTCGACCCATCATCAACGATATGGTGCCGCGAAGACAATCTTTTCAAACACAACTATCAATTTGCCAAGGAGTCAGCTGTCAAGAACAAGGAGTTTGGCCTCAACTTCAACCCTGGCCCATCTGCTCCAAGGGCTGATGGCACACGCAATGACAATCCAAATGTCATCGGCCCCTTCTGCAACTTCGATGGCCTTCTCTCTCATATAGCTGTACAAGGGGCTACGGTGGAGCACTCTGCTGATGACGCGGACTCTGAAGAAGCGCCAGGTCCACCAAAGCCGTAGAAGAAGAAGAAATCCAAGGCTTCAAATCCCTCTGCCTCACCAAAAGCTTCGCGTGTGAAGCCATTGGCCACTGCACCTCCTGAAGCGAGTGTGCAGTCCGAAGACTTGTCTCGTGTATCCAAGAAGGCCGAGAAGACCAAGAAAGCCAAGAAGCCCAAGAAGATTTTCGGGCATGAACTGACTCCATCTGTCATTCTCAAGAAAGAAGAAGACACCATTGATCTGTCCAGTGACAAAGATCTTGGTGATGATGCCCTTGAGCAGCTGATAAAGAGCAAGCAAGAGGCAGAGATCTTCAACAATCTGCCCCTCTTTGATGTGGACATTCCGAACAACTTCACCGACAAGTGGTTTGATGACTAGAGCATCAGCATTGATGATCTTCAACTACTAGTGGACATCAAAGTCACATTTCACGGAGCTATTGCCAATGAGCTGGCTGTGGCTCAGAAGATAGTCGAGCTCAAGAACAAAATTGACTATGATAAGGCTCACTTCAAGAAGAACATGGCCAAGCTCAGTGTGAAAGATGTTCAGATCTTCAAGAAGATGTTGCATGAGCTCAAGGAACAGTTTCACAAGAAGCGTGGAGAAGCAAAAGGTTCAAGAGAGGGCATGAAGTACTTTGCGCAGAAATGTGTCCAAGCACACAATGAGGCTGAGAAGCGCAAGGCTCTTGGGCGTCCTGACATCGACCCAAGAATGGCTGCCAAGCCAACAAAGAAGTCTCCTGCGGCCTGAACTGAAGACCAAGGCAGGAAGAACCTCGCATTGTCTTCCCTGCCAGCATGACAAGCTCGAAGCAAAAGGTCCCCTCAGCAGCTTCCGAACTGAAGAAGACAAGGGCAGCTGAAGCTGATGCCAGGAAGCGCAAGCACAAGAAAACCTCTGATGACGCACCTTCCAAGAAGAAATTGAAGACAAAGTCTTCAAAGAAAGAGTGTGTTGCGGCCAGTGAGCCCCTTGTGGTTGAACCCATTTTTGTTGCTCGTCCAGCCTCCACGAGCCAAGAACGTCGCCTAGTGATCCACGAGCCTACTTTCACAGAGGCTCCTGAGAATGAAGAAGTTCCAGCTATTGACCCCACCATAGCTGAAGACATTGGTCGTGAAGACAATGTAGAAGATTATGAAGTCCTTCCTCAACTTGAGCATCAAGTGGTATCATCGCCTGTTCTTACAAACAGCGAACTCATCATCATTGGTCGTCCCTTGACGCCAATTGCTCAAGATGATTCATGGGCTGATTGCCCTCAACAAGACACCCCCATTTATGAAGACACACCCAGAACTCCAACACCTCAAGTCACCACTCTGGTGCTTGATGATGATAGCTACATGGTACAGACCTCTCTGTCACCATAGGCGTCGCCCGCTTTTCGCGGGCTTCACAAAGGCCCCAGGCCACAGGTCACCATGTTGAACATTCCAGAAGGGGAGGTGCAGCAAAGCTCAGTAGCACGTAAGTGTTTCCTAAAGCCACCCCAACTGTGAATGTCTCCGAGTCTGAAGTTAAAGCTGCTGAAGACACTCTAGCTGCATCAGCCGATGAAGAAAATGAAGAAACAAGAGAAGAAGAAAGAGTTGCTACACCCCCTGCTACTGACCAAGTCATTCTCGAGGAGAGTGAGTCTGTGCCCGACCCTCCTGTTATTGAATAGACGGAGGTTGAAACTACTAAGGTTGCCACAAATAATGATGTTGAAGCCAATGACACTGTCATGGCTGAAGACAATGTGGCGCCTGAAGCCAATGTGGAACCTGAAGCTAATGTGGTGCTTGAAGCACAAGTAACCTGAAGCCACTGTGAATGTTGAAGCCACTGTTCCACCTCCAAGGCCTCACACCATTGAACATGCCTATAATCGTGGTGAACTTGTCACAGTTCTGTAAGTGCATCTAGTGCCACCCCTAGTTGGTTTTGGAGTATTGACGACAAACCTGGTTGAGGGACTAATGTGTTTGTGAGAATTGCAGGATAACACAGGTAGTAGTCCCTCACTGATTCGGTTTACCTACCGGAGATTACCCCTAAAAATTTATGAAGACATTGAAGACAAAGGTGGTATGTGAAGGTATTCACATTGAATACTATGACAAGAGAAGACATTGTGTGAAGACTATGGAGCGCGAAGACTTAGTTGTTTCATTGTTTCGTTTTCTTCTTTGTTGAGTCATTGGAACCACCGTACTGTTAAGTGGGGTCCAAGTGAACCAGTCAGAATGACTGAAGTGATACTTAACCAAAATCCTATGTCTTCGAGCGAAGACTATGAGAGAAAATCTTATCCAGAGCTGGATAAGTCAGCTTTGCTTGTAGCTCAAGTAAAGTTGTCGTGTGTGTTTGAAATCTGACCGTTGGAACACGTGTCAGTTCCTTAGTGACCCAGGGTCATTTCGGACAAATCAGGTCGGGTTGCCTAGTGGCTATAAATAGCCCACCCCTTACACCATAAATTGGTTGGCTGCTCAGAGTTAGTGCACGGCTTTTGTCGTTTGAGAGCAACCCACCTTGAAGCCTTTGAGAGAGAAATCCTTGCGAGGACAAAGCCCTAAACACCCAGAGCCAAAGAGTATTAGGCATCACTTAAGTCTTCCTGTCTGTGTGATCTGAAGACTTATTACACTTGAGGATTGTGAATCCTCCAGCCGGTTAGGCGTCGCGTTCTGAGCATCCAAGAGTCATTGTGGATCGCCGGTGAACGAAGTCTGTGAAGGTTTGGAAGTCTACCTTAAAGACATACCAGAGTGATTGGGCGAGGACTGGGTGTCCTTAGCTCAAGGGGGATAAGGTGAAGATACGGTCTTCTGAGTTAAATCTCAGCCTCCCTAACCAGACGTACAGTTATCACAGCAACTGGAACTGGTCCAACAAATCATTGTCTTGAACGAGCTACTGGTTCTATCCTTCCCATCTCTTTATTTGTAGTTGGTCCTTGTGAAGTCATTGCATGTCTGCATTATCTTTTGTCTTCATTGAGCGACTGCTTGTTCTGATTGGCTTCATACTATCTTCCATCCTGATCCATACTGCCTAGTTGCTATTAGTCTTTGTGCTTTCACTTCATTGAATACTTGACTATGGCTTGCCTAGTGTAGTCTATCTTCCGCTGTATGGTAATAGGTTTATTTCTATCGTTTGTCTTCGAAACTTCCATGTTTTGAAGACTTCAATAAAAATCGCCTATTCACCCCCCCTCAAGTCGATCACTAGCACTTTCAAGTTCGATGGCCCATCATGGTGCCTCCCACTGCTCCCGGGCCTCAATATAACAATCATGTGGAGCAGAGGCCACAAGTTCAGAAGCCAAAGCCTAGGCTGCCAAGGCTTCCAGGTGCTGCCACATCCCTACGATCGTTCAACGTGAACAGCTTGAGGGCACACAATACTTTCTTCGATAGGGCCAAGAATCCGTACTCGAAGCCAAAGATCTCATCCGATCGGTTTTGGAGCTATCAGCAGCGCAGCTACTACTCCTGCATTCTATACAATCAGAGGCGAATCTTTCCACACATGCACCTTGATTGTGAAGCCATTGCAGGGCTGCCTTGTCTTGAAGAAGCCCTTGACTGTTTTAGGGAAGTTGGGCTTCTGCCATTCGTTACGGACAAGGAGCACTGGAATGAAGAACTGCTTCTACAATTCGATGCCACTCTTCACATTTGTGGCTACAACAGGGATCCGAAGACATGGGTCCTTGAGTGGATGTCAGGAGATGTACATCATGAAGCCAAAGCTCAAGACATCATTGAGCTTACTTCCCTACCCACTCCAGGCGAGTTCTATGAGCCTGGTTGTCAGCGTCATCGTGATGAATTGCAGAGTATCTTCCAGAGGCATGAACCCAATATGAGTGAGATGTTGAGTATGATGAAGCCGTTGCTTTCTGATGCTGGATATCCCAAGGAATTCTTCGTCAAGACCTCGAGTACTTGCTGAAAGGGTCGATATGGTTGACTAGAGGGGGGTGAATAGGCAACTAACAATTTTTAGCTTTTCTTTAACAATTTAAACTTTGCATCAAAGTAGGTTGTCTAGATATGCAACTAGGTGAGCAACCTATATGATGCAACAAGGATAGGAACACAAGCAAGCAAGATATATGAAACAAATAAGCAAGCACAAGTAAAGGCACGAGATAACCAAGAGTGGAGACGATGGAGAAGAGGATGTGTTGCCGAAGTTCCTTCCCTTTGAGAGGAAGTACGTCTCCGTTGGAGCGGTGTGGAGGCACAATGCTCCCCAAGAAGCCACTAGGGCCACCGTATTCTCCTCACGCCCTCACACAATGCGAGATGCCGTGATTCCACTATTGGTGCCCTTGGAGGCGGCAGTCGAACCTCTACAAACTAGGTTGGGGCAATCTCCACAACTCAATTGGAGGCTCCCAACGACACCACGAAGCTTCACCATAATGGACTATGGCTTTGCGGTGACCTCAACCGTCTAGGATGCTCAAACACCCAAGAGTAACAAGATCCGCAAGGGATTACAGGGGGCAATCAAATATCTCTTGGTGGAAGTGTAGATCAAGGCCTTCTCAACCACTCTCGAGCAAATCAACAAGTTTGGTCGGCTAGGGAGTGAGATCGGGCGAAAATGGAGCTTAGAGCAATAATGGAGCTTGGGGGTGGAAGAGGTGAGTCAACGGGGAAGAAGGGGACCCCTTATATAGTGTGGGAAAAGGATCCAACCGTTACCCACCAACCAGCCCGCGGCCAGCGGTACTACCGCACGACCGCGCTGTACTACTGCTTGCCACCAAGCGGTACTACCGCACCCCCGTGCGGTACTACCGTCCTGACCCACGGTACTGCCGCAACACTAGCGACAGAAAAGAAAAACAGACGCGCAGGAGCTGGGGGCGGTACTTCCGTACGTGCGGTACTACCACAAGGCAAAAAAACCCTGCTAGGGGGAAAGGAACTTCCGTGCCTACTTCCGCAAAGAAACGGAAGTAGCAAAAACCCGACACAGTAGTACTGCCGAGGGGCGGTACTACTGCCTGACTGCATAGCGCGGTACTACCGCTCGGCGAAAACGGTACTACCGCGGTAGGTGCGGATGTAAAAAATTACATCCGCTCCTACTACCGCAAAGGGGCGGCACTAGCCTGGTGGGCAGCGGTAGTGCGGCTCCAGGGGAGCGATACTACCGTGGGCACCTGCGGTACTACCATGGATGCCTACGGTACTACCGTTTTCCTGGAAGCAGTACTACCGCGACCAACCACAGCAGCCAGACAAGGGAGGCAAGAAAACGGAGGAAGCTCCAAGGAAAAGGGAGGGGACAAGAAGGAGACATGTACGTGATGATTCCACCCAAACCTTTCCAACACGGACCCCCTCTTAATAGTACGACTTTCCTACGACTCAAATCCACCAAAAAGAAACGTAGAAAAGACGCCGTCTTCATCAGTCTTCGAGGGGCACCAAATCGTCTTGTGCCTAGCAATGAAGTGTCTGGAATACTCAAGGCACACGATTAGTCCGCAAATGCGTTGTCATCAATCACCAAAACACTTAGGGATAAATATGTCCTTACAATCTCCCCCTTTTGGTGGATTGATGACAATACGGGATTTGCACAAGGAAAATAAAATTAAGTTAATGCAAACCCCTCCTCTCTAGAATATAGACGGGCTCCCCCTAGATGTGTGCCACCTAGAAGAGTGCTTTGGACTACACGGCACACGAATACTAGGATCAAAGCTCCCCCTATATTATATAGACAAGGCATATCTATCACTAGACAAGATAGCACACACATAAGTTAACTATGATAGATGAAGTGCATATGTCTTACACCATATGAGGAAAGGACTCGAAAGCACAAACCAAACAAGAGCACACAAAGCAAACAAGCACAAACGAGGTCCAAAAGACAATGCAAATAAACGCTCCAAGCACGACACAACGCAAATCCCTACACTCTCTCCCCCTTTGGCATCGAGACGCCAAAAAGGCAAAGAGGACACCTACACACATGGGGTGGCTCAGGCAGAGAAGTCATCCCACCGCTCCTCGTGCTCCTCGTCAGACTCAGCGGTGGGGATAGTCTCCTCGAAGTCATCCTCTGAACTGGTCCACTTGTATCCCTGCTTTGACATCCAGGCAGCCTTAGGTGTGATGACGTCCTCAGACCCGCCAGACACATCCTCTCCAAAGAGCCTCATAACCTTCTTGTCACGGCGGCGACTCTCCTTGTCTACCATGTGAGCCCTGTACTGTCCCTTTGCCTGCATGCAGAAGAGAGTCTTCATCTTGTCCTTTAGCTTCTTGGCCCATGACGGCTCAGAGGAAGGAGTGGCGGACCTAGCAGCACGGTCCTCAGCAACATTCTCAGCAGCAGCCTCCTCCTCAGCAGCCCTCCTAGCAGAAGAGGCCTCAGCACGGGTAGTGGTGTTGGCCCAGTTGGGCTTGACGCGGAGGCTGATGGACTCATGGCGAATCCAGTCTGGAGCAAGGGACTCATCACCCGGGTACATCTTCTCCCAAGTGGTGGAGAGCAGCAGAAACAGGTACGGTCCATAGATAGGTACCTTGCGAGTGAACACCGCAAACCGAAGCTCACACCACATGATGTGAGAGACATCCAGTGGCTGAGTCTGAGAAGAACGTGCCTCTGCACACAGGAGCAACATGTCCACTAGATATGCATGGACCTTGTCCTTGTCGCCAATGCGTGAGAACAGAGTGTTGAGGAAGATGCGATGCATGATATCCAGAAAGGAGTTTAACACCCAAGTTGACTTGCCATTGGGGAGCACCTTCTCAACAAGGAAAGGCTGAAGTAGGTTCTTGTTGGCAGACTCAGAGTTGGCATGGGGGCGAACACCAACGGGGGTGTGAAGCCCGTCATCAGGAATGTGCAGCAGATCCATGAACTCTTTCATGTAGTAGACAGCTAACGGCCATTGGTCATCCAGGTCATCCTCCGGTCCTCCCCGGGATAAAAGTACACTGAGGCAAAGAACTGGCAGATGAGCTCAGGGTCATAGTCATGGTGAAAAGAGATCACCGGCTCAATAGCAAACTGCTCCACCAAGTCCAGAGCCTCTCCAAAATAGTCACAAAACTTGTCCTTCCGCATGTGATGCATGTCTATCCACTTGACATCCACGAAGGTATTCTGCTTGCTCTTGATCACATCCATATAGATGAGAACATGTTGCTTGTTCCAGAACATCTCAGTGCCTCTGAGCACAGCCCGAGGAGTCACATAGGGATTGATCCTCCGGTGTTCGACATACTCAGAGACAGAAATCCCGTCCATGCCCTTAGCAGGTTCCTTTTGCTTGCTGGCAGTGGTCTTGACATTGCGCTTGGGGCATTGGAGCCCTCTGGGGCTTCATACTGGGGGTTGCGTAGACGCTTCGAGCCAGTGTCACGACCGGGATTGGAATGGCGAGAGCCACCACCTGAGACACAAAACGCAAAACACCCACAACAGCCAAGAGGGATTAATGCAAAGACCACAACAAAGCAAGAGAAACAAGCAAAAAGCACACATGATAAATGCCTAGAGAGAGATTTGATCCCTATGTAGTACTGCCAAGTGTTGCGAAGCTAAGATAGTAGTACTGCTCTTAGACGCGGTAGTACCGCGCAAGGTCACGGTAGTATCGGGTCTAGGAGTGGTAGTACGACCTTAGCGCCTCGGCTAGCACGGTAGTACCGCGTCTGTTGAGCGGTAGTACCGCACGAGCTAGCACGGTAGTACCACACCTGACGGGTGGTAGTACCGCAAGAGCGGTAGTACCGCACATCAGACACGGTAGTACCGCACCGCGTCAGATCTGAACAGGTTCAAATCTGAGAAAAGCCCACGAAACCACGGCGGTACTACGGTTGGACAAAGCTACCACAAGACAGCATATCAAGTATGATTCCTACGCATCACGACTCTCCTACATCCTACTCTTGCATAGATTTGGCCTAAAATCTCAAGAACAACAAGTTTCTCCCCAAAAACCTAGAAGCAATAGAACAGCCAAGAAAAAGAGGGATTTGGGGAAAAACCTTGGTCCATGGCAAGAGGAAGTGGTGGGGAACGATCCCACTGGCCGGAACCCGAGGAGAGTGGCCGGAGATGGAGATCCGGCGAGGGCCTCCGGCGCTGTTCTTGAGCGAGAGAGAGAGAGACGTGGGGAGAGAGAGACAAATGAATGGGTATGGGGAGTTGGAACTCCCCTGCCTAAGTCATAACCCCCACGCTCCCTCGACGGCGCGGTAGTACCGTGCCCCGACGCGGTAGTACCGCCCGGCGCGGTACTTCTGAAGTACCGCACCTGAGCGGTAGTACCGTGTTGTGGCGCGGTAGTACCATGCCTCCCAAAGCGGTAGTACCGCGGCCAGACGCGGTAGTACCGTGAGGTCAAGAAGATGCACGTTTCGAGCACACGAAAAACTAGATCTTTGCACAAACACTCCGAGCCAACACGACACCACAAGACCACGCACCACACAAAGCCAGAAAGGCACACGACAAACGAAACAACCACGAGACACCACCTCTCCAAAGAGAGGGCGGTGGCCGTAGCCACCTATGTTTGAGTCAATTGGTATGGCGCCGCGAAGAATTATCCTTGGGTCCATGACCAAAACTCGTCTTTGAAGCACAAGTACCATCAAACATGGCTAATGTGAAAGACTTGATCGATTTATGCATAATGGGGGGAGGGAGAGTTCATTGAGAGAACATCACTCCCCCTATGTCCATGCCTACATCTAAATAGGACAACACGTTGAGTATGGTGGGGTGTGCAAGGGTTCAAGCAGCATTGCTCGAATGAATGATATTTAGCTCATGCCTTAACTCACGAAATCTTGCTTCATCCAAGGGCTTCGTGAAGATATCTGCAAGGTTATCTTGAGTGTTGACATAGTTGAGCTCGATCTCTCCTCGCCTAATGTGATCCCGGATGAAGTGATACCAAATCTCAATATGCTTCGTCTTGAAGTGTTGCACCGGGTTGAGAGAGATCTTGATGGCACTTTCATTGTCACACCAAAGAGGCACTTTGTCACAAATGACACCGTAATCCTTTAAAGTTTTCCTCATCCATAAGAGTTGTGCACAACAACTACCGGCCACCACATACTCCGCTTCGGTGGATGAGAGAGACACACAACTTTGCTTTTTGGAAGACCAACTTACCAAAGAGCAACCAAGAAATTGGCACCCTCCGGAAGTGGACTTCCTATCCACTTTGTCTCCCGCCCAATCGGAATCCGAATACCCTACAAGCTTGAAGTTTGCTCCTCTTGGGTACCATAGGCCAAAGTTTGGGGTATGAGCCAAATATCGAAAGATTCGTTTGACCGCCATATAGTGACTTTCCTTAGGTGCGGCTTGAAAACATGCACAAATTCCCACACTCAACATGATATCCGGTCTAGATGCACAAAGGTAAAGCAAGGAACCTATCATGGAGCGATATACCTTTTGATCCACCGCTTTACCATCGGGATCTATGTCAAGTTGGCACTTCATGGGCATGGGAGTGGAAGCCGGCTTGACATCACTTAGCTTGAATCTTTTGAGCATGTCTTGAGTATATTTGGCTTGATTGATAAAGGTTCCTTATCTTCTTTGCTTCACTTCGAACCCTAGAAAGAACTTCAACTCTCCCATGGAAGACATCTCGAACTTTGAGGTCATGAGAGCGGCAAATTCCTCATTGAAAGCTTTGTTAGGGGAACCAAAGATAATATCATCAACATATAATTGGCACACAAACAACTCCCCTTTGGCCTTCTTAGTAAAAAGAGTGGGGTCGATTAGCCCAACTTCGAAACCACGGTCTTGTAACAACTTGGTAAGGTGGTCATACCATGCACGTGGGGCTTGTTTAAGGCCATAGAGTGCCTTATCGAGTTGATACACATGATCGGGAAAGTAGGGATCCTCGAACCCGGGGGGTTTCTTGACATAAACCAATTCATTAATGGGACCATTAAGAAAAGCACTCTTCACATCCATTTGTTGTAACTTAAAGTTATGATGAGAAGCATAGGCAATCAACATGCGAATAGATTCAAGACGAGCAACGGGAGCAAAGGTTTCACCGTAGTCAATACCCTCGACTTGGGAATAGCCTTGTGCTACCAAACAAGCCTTGTTGCGAATGATAATCCCATGGGCATCTTGCTTGTTCTTAAATATCCACTTGGTTCCGATGACATTGTGGTTCCCTGTCGGTCTTCGCACCAATCTCCACACTTTGTTGTGCTCGAAGTTGTTGAGTTCTTCATGCATGGCATTGAGCCAATCCGTATCTTCTAGCGCCTCATAGACCTTGTGGGGTTCCACACAAGAGACAAACGCGTGATGCTCACAATAATTTGCTAATTGTCTACGAGTGCTTACCCCCTTTCGTAAGCTTCCAAGCACATTCGTCATGAGATGATCCTTGGTGGAGAGCTTGGAAGCAACCTTGGCGGCACGACGCTCTAATTCCTCCCGGGGGGTGAGACGAGGAGTGGTCACTTGATCATCTTGAGCGTCGTCTTGAGCTTGTTCTTGTTCTTGAACTTGCTCGGAGGAGAGAACTTGACCTTGGGCATCACTAGATGTGTCAACACCGTCTTGAGCGTGATCTTGCCCTTGGTCATGTTCTTGAGGATGAGGGCCTTCATGTTGTTCTTCGGAAGCGTGTGGGCCTTGGGTTGGTGATGGCTCCTCTTGAGTGGAGCTTTGTCCTTCTCCTTCGGCCACAAGGGGTTCCTCAATGGGTAGGATAAAGCCAACACCCATTCTTCTTATGGCTTGGGGAGGAATTTCATCACCTACATCACAAGTGCCACTTTGTTCCACTTGGGAGCCGTTATTCTCATCAAACTCCACGTTACACATCTCCTAAAGTCTTGTGGATTTATTGAGGACACGGTAAGCATGAGAGTTTGTAGCATAACCAACAAATATGCCCTCATAAGCTCTAGCCTCAAATTTAGACAACCGAACACCTTTCTTGAGAATGAAACACTTACACCCAAACACCCGAAAGTACTTGAGGTTGGGCTTGTTACTGGTGAGTATCTCATATGGAGTCTTGTTCAAGCCCTTGCGGAGGTAGAGCCGATTGGATGCATGCCACGCGGTGTTGATGGCTTCAGCCCAAAAGTTGTACGGAGACTTGAACTCCGCCATCATGGTCCTTGCCGCATCCATCAACGTCCGGTTCTTCCTCTCTGCAACACTGTTTTGTTGAGGGGTGTAAGGTGCGGAATATTGATGCTTGATCCCCTCATCACTAAGAAACTCATCCAAGGTGTAGTTCTTGAACTCGGTGCCGTTGTCACTTCTTATTGTCAAGATCTTTGCATTGTATTGACGTTGTGCTTCATTTGCAAAGTCAATGACGGTTTGTTGGGTCTCGCTCTTCCTCTTGAAGAAATACACCCACCTGTACCTTGAGTAGTCATCCACAATCACCAAGCAATACTTCCTACCTCCAAGACTATCGAAGGATGGAGGCCCAAAGAGATCCATGTGAAGGAGCTCCAAAGGCCTCTTTGAATAAATGATAGTCGTGGGAGGGTGAGCCTTCTCATGTAGCTTTCCTTCGATACAAGCACTGCAAGCATGATCTTTAGCAAAACTAACATTCGTTAGTCCACGGACATGGTCCCCCTTGAGGAGACTTTGCAAAGATCTCATATTGATGTGGGCTAAACGGCAATGCCAAAGCCATCCCACATCAACTTTAGCCATTAGGCACGTCGCGGTCTTAGTGGGTTGCTCCGAAAAGTTAATCACATATAGACCGTTCTCGACATGCCCAACAAAGGCTACTTTAAGAGTCTTGCTCCACAAGAGGGCCATGGTATCGATATCAAAGAAAGTGGCAAAGCCCATGATTGCAAGTTGACGAACGGAAAGTAAATTGTATGCAAGGGACTCAACAAGCATGACCTTCTCGATCGTGAGATCATGAGAGATGACCACCTTGCCAAGTCCCAATACCTTAGAAGATGAGGCGTCACCCCACTCGACATGGGTGGGCATAGATGGAACCTTGTGCACGTCCACCACCAAGTCCTTGCTTCCGGTCATATGATTTGTAGCTCCGCCATCGAGCAACCATGATCCCCCACCAGAAGCAAACACCTACAAGAGATAAATGCTTGGTTTTAGGTACCCATTTTGTAATGGGTCCTTTGATGTTAGTAACAAGGGTCTTTGGAACCCAAATAGACCTTTCAATGTATTCATGAAGAGAACCAACAAATTTGGCATAAACATGCCCATCACTAGCACGGCATAACACATAAGAAGGATTAAAATTGCCGGCTTTGTTGGGAGGGGTGGCATTGCCCTTCTTGACATTGCCGCCCTTTGCAATGTTCTTCTTCTTCTCCTCGAAGGCACTCTCTCCCTCCTTCACAAAGGTTTGCATGAGAGGAGGAGGTCGTTTGGTCTTGTCATTCTTCTTCTTGTTCTTGGAGTCGGGCACGTACCCAACCCCTTCCTTGGCCACAACTCCCTTTTGGTTGATCAAGAGATCGTTGAGGTTATTCTTGCCTTGTATGCAAGTCACAAGACCTCTCTCAAGTTGCCCCTTTAGCTTAGTGTTCTCCTCAACGAGATGCACATGCTCACAACACGGGTTAGTAGCATTTGCATTATCAATTAACATCATACGAGGGAAAGTGGCTTTTTCCTTGGTTAGCTTTACTTGAAGTTGATCATGCGACTCTTTGAGGCTAGCATGAGCACCCTTCAAGACCTTGTGAGCCTTGTCAAGTAGATCAAACTCCTCTTTGAGTCTAGCAAAATCAACCTCAAGTTCGGCCTTCTCGGAGTTTAGCACATGAGAAACAATGAGGACATGATCATAATCTTTCTTTAACTTAGCATGATCAACGTTGTGTGACTCCTCAAGAGCCAAACGAATACCACGCTCTTCCTCAAGAGCATTGGAAAGATCCGAAATCTCATTGGCATAGTCACGACTATGCCCTTCCATCTTAGTGATGGTGTTTTCGTGAGCCTCGATCATGTCATTGGCTTCACCAAGTTGTTCCAAGAGAGCAACAAAGTGCTTCTTGGATTTTCCCTTGAGTTTGCCCATAAAGGCCTCAAACTCACTATCCTCCACATTATCTTCCTCAAGTTCATTAATGCTATTCGTCGGAGAAGGATGATTAATGATGGTAGTTTTGATGTTGGAGGTTACCTTGTTGGTGGCTTTAGCCATGAGGCACTTGGCGGTGATGCTCTCATTGGGTGAGTCGAAGAGAGACACCCGTGGAGTCGTTGCAATGGCAACGGAGGCCATGGCAACCGACTCATCACTTTCATCATCATCATCATCCTCATTGTACTCTTCTTGTACCACCAATGCCTTGGGAGGAGTCTTCTTGGTGAAGTTGCTCTTGTTGGGGAACGACTTGGCCTTGTCCTTTCGGATGAGCTTGCCACCATTGTCTTCCCTCTTCTCATACGGGCATTCCGCAACAAAATGACTCACGTTGCCACAATTGTAGCAAGTCCTTACACGCTGCTTGCTCTTCGTGCCACTTGAGTTTTTTTGCTAAAGTTTGGCCTCGAGTTTTTCTTGCTCCAAAATTGCCTTGAAGCAAGTGCCATGTGTTCATGATACGCATACTTCATATCTTCGGGGTTGCTCTCCTCTTCTTCCTCTTCTTCTCCTTCAACGGTGAGCTTGTCCTTCAATGCAAGGTTAGGCTTCTTTGCCCTTTGAGAACGAAGCACCGCATTGTCGGCGGTCTTGTCCAAAATGTTCATGGCCACAAACTCATCCAACACTTCGCTTGAGGTCAAAGTGTGGAAGTCCGATCTTTGACGAATGACGGAGGACATGGCCTTGTGATAGGGCATCATTGCCTTGAGGAATTTGCGCTTGATCCAATTGTCATCCGTGTCCTTGCTCCTGTGATCTCGTAGTGAGACCGCGAGTTTGGTTACTCTCCGATAAAGCTCACGAGGTTCTTCATCTTCTTTCATTGCAAACTCATCGGCCTCATCTTGTACCACTTCATAGTTGGAGCGTTCAATGCTTGCGCTTCCCCGGTAGAGAGAGACAACACAATGCCATGCATCTTTGGCCAATGCGAAGGGACGAAGATGAGGTAGGTCTTCGGGTGGAATTGCATCTTGAATGATGAAGAGAGCATTCTCATTGAATTGATTGTCCGCGGCTTCTCGAGGAGTGAAGTTGCTTGGATCATGCGGATAGAAACCTTCTTCAATGATTCTCCAAAGGTTAGTGTTCACATGATTTAAATGACGTTTAAAGCGATAAACCCAAGAATCAAAGTCCTCATTTTTCACAATCTTAGGGGGAGGACCGGCATGATTCAAATGAGTGGAAGGAACCGGTCCACCATAAACAAGTGGTGGTTCCACATGGGCAAAGATGCCGGTGCCATTCTTACCACTAGAAGAAGGAGCCTTTTCACTACTAGCTTCCCCCTTGTCGGGGATAGCATCCGTCACCTTGTCGGCGGGGTCACGCACTTTCAACAGTGCGGTGGATAGTTTAAGCCCCTCAAGAAATTTAGTAAACATGATTTCAACTTCGTTCATCATGGAGGTTTTCAATGTCTCCAAGGCCACATTGAACTCCTCACGAGAGACCGAGGTTCCCCCATCGCTCGTAGACAAGGTCAGATTCACACAGAGTGTTCCTCCACACCGTCTACGGTATCAACCATACTCTTTGGACGGTAAAGTCCTTAATAAAGAGACGAGGCTCTGATACCAATCGAAAGGATCGATATGGTTGACTAGAGGGGGGGTGAATAGGCAACTAACAATTTTTAGCTTTTTTTTAACAATTTAAACTTTGCATCAAAGTAGGTTGTCTAGATATGCAACTAGGTGAGCAACCTATATGATGCAACAAGGATAGGAACACAAGCAAGCAAGATATATGAAAAAAAAATAAGCTTGCACAAGTAAAGGCACGAGATAACCAAGAGTGGAGACGGTGGAGACGAGGATGTGTTGCCGAAGTTCCTTCCCTTTGAGAGGAAGTACGTCTCCGTTGGAGTGGTGTGGAGGCACAATGCTCCCTGAGAAGCCACTAGGGCCACTGTATTCTCCTCACGCCCTCACACAATGCGAGATGCCGTGATTCCACTATTGGTGCCCTTGGAGGCGGCGACTGAACCTTTACAAACTAGGTTGGGGCAATCTCCACAACTCGATTGGAGGCTCCCAACGACACCACGAAGCTTCACCACAATGGACCTTTGCGGTGACCTCAACCATCTAGGATGCTCAAACACCCAAGAGTAAAAAGATCCGCAAGGGATTAGAGGGGGGAATCAAATATCTCTTGGTGGAAGTGTAGATCAAGGCCTTCTCAACCACTCCCGAGCAAATCAACAAGTTTGGTCGGCTAGGGAGTGAGATCGGGCGAAAATGGAGCTTAGAGCAATAATGGAGCTTGGGGGTGGAAGAGGTGAGTCAGCGGGGAAGAAGGGGACCCCTTATATAGTGTGGGGAAAGGATCCAACCGTTACCCACCAACCAGCCCGCGGCCAGCGGTACTACCGCGCCTGGCCAGCGGTACTACCGCACGGCCGCACGGTACTACTGCTTGCCACCAAGCGGTACTACCGCACGGCTGTGCGGTACTACCGTACCGACCCACGGTACTGCCGCAACCCCAGCGACAGAAAAGAAAAACAGACGCGCAGGAGCTGGGGGCGGTACTACCGCGCCCCCCATGCGGTACTACCGCAAGGCAAAAACCCCCAACTAGGGGGAAAGGAACTTCCGTGCCTACTTCCGCAAAGAAACGGAAGTAGCAGAAACCCGACATAGTAGTACTGCCGAGGGGCGGTACTACTGCCTGACTGCATAGCGCGGTACTACCGCTCGGCGAAAACGGTACTACCGCGGTAGGTGCGGATGTAAAAAATTACATCTGCTCCTACTACCGCAAAGGGGCGGCACTAGCCTGGTGGGCAGCGGTAGTGCGGCTCCAGGGGAGCGCTACTACCGTGGGCACCTGCGGTACTACCGCACCACCGCGTGGTACTACCGCAGATGCCTACGGTACTACCGTTTTCCTGGGAGCAGTACTACCGTGACCAACCACAGCAGCCAGACAAGGGAGGCAAGAAAACGGAGGAAGCTCCAAGGAAAAAGGAGGGAACAAGAAGGAGACGTGTACGTGATGATTCCACCCAAACCTTTCCAATGCGGACCCCCTCTTAATAGTACGGCTTTCCTACGACTCAAATCCACCAAAAAGAAACGTAGAAAAGACGCCGTCTTCATCAGTTTTCGAGGGGCGCCCAATCGTCTTGTGCCTAGCAATGAAGTGTCTGGAATACTCAAGGCACACGATTAGTCCGCAAATGCGTTGTCATCAATCACCAAAACACTTAGGGATAAATATGCCCTTACACTTGCCACACATAGTCTATCATATTTTGAGGCATACTCTATGGCCAATCAAGGGACACTTAGCTGAAGCCAAACTTGAAGGAGCCATGACGACTTTGGTGTTTTACATCATCAATGGCATCAGATTCAACACCCAGGATTTCTTCATCAGACAACTTGCTGCATCTGGGATTGATCTGTTTGGCCTGAAGTTCTATCCTCCATGGGTTATGCGCCTAATCAAGCTCCATTCAACTATTGGCTATCAGCCCTCAGCACGCAACCATCGTGTCTTTCTGCCTGAGGTTGATCTGTCCGTTGAAGCCATCTACCCAGAGCCTGCCAAGGAGCCTCTATCTCTTCATAATGTTGATCATCAAAGCTTCATGCAATCAATAGAAGGAATTCATGTCCCCAATGCTGCAACTCCTACTTATCCTCTGGCTGGCAATATACGTGTGCCTCATCGTGCAAACACTAAAGCCAGTGACAGTACAATTGCACAAAGGCCTCGGAAGCGTTCTCGTGCACTCAATGACCGAGAGCTTCTTGTGATCTTACATCAGAAGCAGGATAAGCATCATGACTGGCTAAAGCGTCAGATGTAGAGTATCTTGGTGGATGTCAATCACATCAGAAATTTGGTCACCAAGAACTCATTCGTTGCCCATGAAGCCTGTCGGCGGTCCTGGAAGAGTCTCACACTACTATGCCCTGAAGAAGATGTTCGCGAAGATGGCTTCGCTGAGGGTTTCAAATTTGATTCTAGACCTCCACGCAATGCAAGCTGGCGCCACACTCCATCAATAGAAGATTCTGAGTACTCATCTTTGGCTACAACTGTTGTTGCGAGAGTCATCGATGAAGAAGACGACGCCACTTCACCAACCATGGCTTGTAAGTGCATCTAGTGCCACCCCTAGTTGGTTTTGGAGTATTGACAACAAAACCTGGTTGAGGGACTAATGTGTTTGTGAGAATTGCAGGATAACACAGGTAGAAGTCCCTCATTGATTCGGTTTTCCTATCGGAGATGACCCCTAAAAATGTATGAAGACACTGAAGACAAAGGTGGCATGTGAAGACATTCACATTGAAGAGTATGACAAGAGAAGACATCACGTGAGGACTATGGAGCGCGAAGACTTAGTTGTTTCGTCGTTTCCTTTTCTTCTTTGTTGAGTCATAGGAACCATCGTACTATTAAGTGGGGTCCAAGTGAACCAGTCAGAATGACTGAAGTGATGCTTAACCAAAATCCTATGTCTTCGAGCGAAGACAATGAGAGCAAATCTTATCCAGAGTTGGATAAGTCAGCTTTGCTTGTAGCCCAAGTAAAGTTGCCGTGTGTGTTTGAAATCTGACCGTTGGAACACGTGTCAGTTCCTTAGTGACCCAGGGTCATTTCGGACAAATCAGGTCGGGTTGCCTAGTGGCTATAAATAGCCCACCCCTTACACCATAAATTGGTCGGCTGCTCAGAGTTAGTGCACGGCTTTTGTCGTCTGAGAGCAACCCACCTCGAATCCTTTGAGAGAGAAATCCTTGCGAGGACAAAGCCCTAAACACCCAGAGCCAAAGAGTGTTAGGCATCACTGAAGTCTTCCTGTCTGTGTGATCTGAAGACTTATTACACTTGAGGACTGTGAATCCTCCATCCGGTTAGGCGTCGCGTTCTGAGCATCCAAGAGTCATTGTGGATCGCTGGTGAACGAAGTCTGTGAAGGTTTGGAAGTCTACCTTGAAGACTTACCAGAGTGATTGGGCGAGGACTGGGTGTCCTTAACTCAAGGGGAATAAGGTGAAGACGCGGTCTTCTGAGTTAAATCTCAACCTCCCTAACCAGACGTACAGTTGTCACAGCAACTGGAACTGGTCCAACAAATCATTGTCTTCAACGAGCCACTGGTTCTATCCTGCCCATCTCTTTATTTGCAGTTAATCCTTGTGAAGTCATTGCCTATTTGCATTATCTTTTTGTCTTCACTGTGTGACTGCTTGTTCTGATTGGCTTCATACTATCTTCCATCCTGATCCATACTACCAAGCTGCTATTAGTCTTTGTGCTTTCTCTTCATTGTATACTTGACTATGGCTTGCCTAGTGTAGTCTACCTTCCGCTGCATGGTAATAGGTTTATTTCTATTGTTTGTCTTCGAAACTTCCATGTTTTGAAGACTTTCATAAAAATCACCTATTCACCCCCCTCTAGTCGATTACTAGCACTTTCATGGCTTCACTGCATCTCGACACTGCACCAGGCCCTTCTGCACCACCGAACTCCAACGTCGACCCTGCACCTTCATCTACTCCTAATGGGGACGAGTAGATGCTCTATGTCCTCAAACCTTTTTGGTCATTACTGACAAAAGGGGGAGAAGCATATGAGTTGATAGTCTTCAAGCAGGTCCTTATGGGTGGTTGCACTATTTTTGCCAAGTGTTTACAACTCTCGTCTTTTGATACATTTGGTTCTTTCGGTTGTAACACTTAAACTCGATGGTCGTCTGCTACTTTTTCTGCTACTTTGTGATGCGATGATAAATTCCGCATGAAGTCCTTCCACGGGCGTCCATTTTTCATTATGCATGTCATTATCTTTGTTATATCTTTATATGCATGATGAATTGTCTTCATAAGTTGAAGAGGATATTCACAAAGTAAAACCTGCCATGTGCATTTGCATTCAAAAGCAAACTACTTATATGCACATCTTCAGGGGGAGTCTTTTGCTACTTATGAAGACAATGCCTGGATTATTAACTTTCACATACTTTTATCCCCGTTGAAAACTTCAACTAGTTTGTCATCAATCACCAAAAAGGGGGAGATTGTAAGTGCATCTAGTGCCACCCCTAGTTGGTTTTGGAGTATTGACGACAAACTTGGTTTAGGGACTAATGTGTTTGTGAGAATTGTAGGATAACACAGGTAGTAGTCGCTCATTGATTCGGTTTACCTACCAGAGACGACCCCTAAAAATGTGTGAAGACATTGAAGACAATGGTGGTCTGTGAAGATATTCACATTAAAGACTATGACATGAGTAGACATCACGTGAAGAATATGGAGTGCGAAGACATAGTTATTTCGTAGTTCCTTTTCTTCTTTGTTGAGTCATAGGAACCACCGTACTGTTAAGTGGGGTCCAAGTGAACAAAGTCAGAGTGACTGATGTGATGCTCAACTAAATCCTATGTTTTCAAGCGAAGACAATGAGAGCAAATCTTATCCAGAGCTGGATAAGTCAGCTTTACTTGTAGCCTGAGTCAAGCTGCCGCCAGTGTTTGAAATCTGATCATTGGACACATGTCAGTTCCTTAGTGACCCAGGGTCATTTCGGACAAATCAGGCTGGGTTGCCTCCTGGCTATAAATAGCCCACCCCCTACACCATAAATTGGTGGCTGCTCAGAGTTAGTGCACGACTTTTGTCGTTTGAGAGCAACCCACCTCCGAAGCATTTGAGAGAGAGATCCTTGCGAGGACAAAGCCCAAAACACCCAAAGCCAAAGAGTGTTAGGCATCACTGAAGTCTTTCTGTCCGCGTGATCTAAAGACTTGTTACACTTGAGGATTGTGAATCCTCCAGCCGGTTAGGCGTCGTGTTCTCAATATCCAAGAGTCATTTTCGATTGCCGGTGAACGAAGTCTATGAAGGTTTGGAAGTCTACCTTGAAGACTTACCAGAGTGATTGGTCGAGGACTGTGTGTCCTTAACTCAAGGGGAATACGTGAAGACGCAGTCTTCTGAGTTGAATCTCGGCCTCCCTAACCAGACGTACAGTTGTCACGACAACTAGAACTGGTCTACCAAATTCGTGTCCTCTCCAAGCAATTGGTTCTATCCTCCTCATCTCTTTACTTTATAGTTGTCTTCATGAAGTCATTGCCTACTTGCATGATCTTATTGGCTTCACTGTGTGAAGACTGTTCGCTATTTGGCTTCATACTATCTTCCATCCCGATCCATTCTACCTAGCTACTGATAGTCTTCGTGCTTTCACTTCATTGCTTACTTGACTATGGCTTGTCTAGTGTAGTCAAGCTTCCGCTGCATATCAATAGGTTCATTTATATCGTTTGTCTTCAAAGCCCCGTTGTTTTGAAGACTTCCATAAAAATTGCCTATTCACCCCCCCCCACTCTAGTCGACCTTTTCAAAAACTCCAACTCCTCAGGCAAGGAACCAAAAGCGTTGAAGAATACTACAAGGAAATGGAGATTTCCATGATACGAGCCAATGCCACGGAAGATGATGAGCAAACTATGGCACGTTTCTTGAATGGACTCAATCATCCTATCAAGAAGATCGTTGACTTCCAACCATACTCAAACCTCATCGAGCTAGTGCATCAATCTACCAAAGCGGAATGTCAAGTGCAAGATGACTTCAAGTATGCCAAGTTCTCATCCAAGTCCTATGGCTTCTCCAACAACCAAGCTTCAATGACTCCAACACCTTCTACCTCAACCAAGCCATCTACAAGCAACATCGACAAGTCAAGTTACAAGAAAGCTTCGACAACCTCAAGTCATCCTCCTACTACAAGCAACTTCAAGCCGAGAGCTTCATCATCCTGTACCCCAACCGATGAGACCGTCAAGACAAGTTCCTTCAAATGCTTCACATGCGGAGGTGGAGGCCACAAGTCCTTTGAGTGTACAAAAAAGTGCACCATGATCCTCAATGACGATGGTACATACGACTCCATGAGTGAAGGAGAAATGGTAGCAGTTGAGCTAGTGGCCATGCACCGGCAAGTGAACGAAGACGAAGAAGAGCAAGTCTTTTGTGAGGAAGATTCAAGCCCCGCTCTCGTTGTCTCCAAGGTCTTGACTCTTCAACATCAACAAGAAGAAGACCAAAGATGCCATATCTTTCATACCAAGGCCGGCATCAATGGAAGGTCCGTCAAGGTCATCATCGATGGAGGGAGTTGCCATAACTTAGCAAGTGAAGAACTATGCTCCAAGCTCCAATTGGTCAAGATGAAGCACCCTCATCCCTACAAAGTTCAATGGCAAAGCAACTCCGGCACTATCCAAGTCGAGCATAGAGTGCAAGTCTCCTTCAAAATTGGAGCTTATGAAGACACTTTGGAGTGTGATGTCATTCCAATGACCGTTTGCCACGTTCTTCTCGGGAGACCATGGCAATTTGATAGAGGTGTCATCCACAGCGGTCGAAGGAATCACTGTATCTTCAAGATGAAAATAAAGGAGTACGTACTTCGCCCTATGTCTCCATGCCAAGTGATCGCCGACAAGCAAACCACCCATCATGGAGAAAATAGCGAGAGAGCGAACCACCAAAAAGAGAGTGAGTGCCACAAGCCTAAATCGAGTACCTCTCTGATGAGCGACAAGAAGAACTTAGTTCTCTTTTCCACCAAAAGTGATATAAGAGAAGTGCGCGAGAACCCATCAAGTGTCATACACTATGTCCTTTTGTGCAAGGACGAGGCACCAAAAGCTAAAACCTCTCACACTCTACCTTTAGTGTTATCTTCTCTTTTGCAGGAATTCCAAGATATTTTCCCTGACGAGCTACCTCCGGGTCTACCTCCTCTATGAGGCACCGAGCACCGAATCGACCTCATCCCCGGAGCTCCACTTCCTAACAAGTCTCCCTACCGCTCAACCCCGAGGAAACCAAGGAGATCCAATGGCAAGTACAACAACTCATCGACAACGGCCATGTACGAGAAAGTTTGAGCCCTTGTGTCGTACCGGTAATCCTTGTTCCCAAGAAAGATGGTACATATCGCATGTGTTCCGATTGCCGTCCTATCAATGCTACTAGTAAGCTGGCATGTGCAACGCACGTCTCAATTGCCATCAAATAATTATCAAAATATTTGCCTAATATTTACAGAGTCCATCTATAACAATAACAATATTTTTCATGTGGAGGCAAAAGTAAATCACATGGACAAATGAAGGAGAGGTGCAAATAAGATGAAAGATCAGCCCAATTATATGTAAAATATGTAAGTCATCATCTAACTGAACCGGTGTAGCGACCCGACCTCAGATGGTCAAGTCTCTGTGCTTCAGTGTCATCCCTGGATCGGTAATGCTGACACATACAGTACTCGAAGGATTTATAACAGAGTAGCAATCACACACTTATTACATCAAACGTCTCAAGAGAGAACTTATTACAATAGTATGGCTTAAGGCCATCTAATACGATAATAGCAGAAGGCTTGGAAGATAAAGTGAGTCCATCAACTCCAACGACATAGCTGAGCTGCACGGCAACGACCTAACGAACCTTACTCCTCGTCTGAAAAGTCTACAACATAATACGTTGCGGCCCGAAAATGGGTCAGCACATGGAATATGCTGGCAAAGTAACACAGTAGAGCAAGAACAGAATAATGCTATCACTACATGCATATTTGGCTCGTGGAAAGCTCTATGGTTACAGTTTTGCGAAAAGCCAATTTTTCCCTACAACAAAGGAATAGATTTTAATTTAACTATCATGGTAGTTGAAACAACATTGAGAAGGTTCCTCCAACTCAATACCAATTAAAGTGATTAACAACCCAACAATATTAGTTAAACATGATGAGATACTTTTGATAACCCAAGTACTAGATACTCAAGAATTGTCCATAACCGGGGACACAGCTAACCATGATTAGATTGTACACTCTGCAGAGGTTTGCGCACTTTTCACCACAAGACTCGATCGCCTCCGTTGGATTTCTCGCACTACAGGGTGTTTGAGAAAAGGATGACCGAGACACAGTCTTTCATAAACATTAACTCTCTACTCTAGACAGACCATACCAAACCTACATACCACTACCTGCTGATCTGCCTCTTCAAGAGCTTCACGTAACTTACTCAACTATGCTAGAGCCCATAATAGCTTGTGGCTGCACACGGAAGTTTCTAGCATGAATCATCTCCGTTCCCTTTGAGCCTGGGTGGCGGTCCATAGGAAGATCACACGGGTACTCCGGGATTTCCAAAAAATACAGGCAACACTGGGTACTCCAGGTGTCTCAATCCACCCAGTTGTTTGATTAAGTTGCCACCTTAAGTTGAACCATTAATTAACAAGCTCTCATCTGTCATGTATTTCACTCAAACCCAAACCATGTCTACGAGCATAGCATAGCATAGTATATAAGCAACGCGTAGAGTAACTCCCAAGGGTTTGAATGTAACAGGGCATTAGGTTCTACCTCGTCAACTACTTCCCAACCCACAAGTTAATGACATCCTAATCATGCAATGTTTGAGGATTGGAACTATGCATAAAAACTGGGTGATAAAGGGGTATGATCAAAGTGTTACTTGCCTTGCTGACGATCTGTGAAACCTAGGGACTCGTAGTAGCACGCTTCGCACTCTGGGTGTTCTATCGCAAGCAAACAATAGCATACATAAGTAACGAGCAACGATGCACAAGCAAAACTCAAATAAAAGAGGTTGACCAAAAAGTTCAAATTAAGAACTCCGGTTCGCAAAAAGAATCAAATCAAACGGAGCAACGAAACTCAAACGGCGAAAGAAAGAAGCTTCGTTTACTAATCTAAAACTAGGTCAAATTTTACGGTAGAGAAAACTTGTTTGAGTTGGTTAAACGGAAAGAGGGTTTCAAGACGAAACTCTAGGCGCTTGAATCGCCTGATTCCGACTAACGAGCGAAAAGATAAACAGAAACTAAGATCGGATCAGAAATCGCGATCAGAGAAAATCGCAGAATAAATCCGATAAAAGAAAACTGATGAACAGACTAACGAACGAGCGTTCATTAGCTGTATCTAATGGGCGAAGAACCGTTCGTTAAAACAAATGTTCGGATGAACATCCGCTAACTAGAAGAACCGAGAAAAACCGGCGAATCCGAAAAAAACGGATCTAGAGTTTCTAAAAAAACCGAACGGTTTTTATAAAAAAACCAGCGGCGGAGTCCGACGACTACCTCCAGCGAGGCGAGGCAGCGGCGTGGCGGTGGCTTGCGGGGCGGCGGCGCT